>NC_051437.1:24481402-24659237 GCF_001649575.2 Kryptolebias marmoratus
AGCTGTGGGTCTTTATAGTGACAGGAACAGGTGAAGCAGATGAAGGTGATTGTGTGGGCATGGCAACATGGGCGTGGCTTGGACTGTAGGACTGTGGAAAGTTAAGTGGCTGTGGCAAGAGGCGTGGCAGGAACAGATGGAGCTGTGACAATATCAGTGCTTTAATCAGACACAATAAAGATCCCGAAAGTACAAATGTACACTGAAATGGAATTTTGTAGGCTGCTTTTGTCAGCACATTATTGTATTAACAACTGTTGCTTTATATATTTAGAGAACAGTTTGTAGGATGTAATGTTCCTTTAGTTCTGCAGGTACAATGTTCCAGGCATGAGCTGTGCAATAAGAACTTGTCCTGATCGGATTTTACCCCTGGTATATCCCCCCCCCCGGTTACAGGTTTAGTGGGTAAATTTTATAATATTCAATAACATTTTCCAAAGAAGGGTAGAGTACCCAGTAATATGTAGAGTCTTATACACAAGCAAGATACAATACTATTATTTGTTCATAACCTTTCCTTAGAACTCCACTTCAAAGCTCTGAACTGTTTCTTTAACTTGGAGTTTTATGGCAATATTTGAAGTTATGTTTTACAGAGAAGAAATATCGTAATATGTCTGCCTAAACAAGATGCCAGGAGTCCTAAAGCACAACATTCCCCTGAGTCACTGTGCGTCACTGCAGGGCTAAAAGCTGGTGGACATGATACGGTTATTAAACTACAGACACATTACACTCACAAACCCTGGAATCAGACAGTGAATCTCATCCCCATCAACACTTTACTGCTTCTTATTTAGACAGTTGTACTATCCAATAAAACATAAAATCCATTCTAGCTTATCTGTTTCCAGGTTTGTCTCTTTGATTAAGACTGTGCGGATACATCAGTACTTAGTGCTAACTTATAAAATACTTTTATCAGATTTAATAGGCAATCACATTAAACACAGCTGTGCACCTCACCAATCCAACTGAAACCAGACTGGGAGCTCGTGTGAAACACCCTGCTTCTCCTCAGGGGATTTGCCATAAAATTATATGACATGCTGCACTGAATGAGCTATGACATGGATTCCATTTCCATATTAAAACAATCTTCCTTTACAGATTGTAATTACTTGTGGGCTGCTAAGGATGGAAGTGATGTTTTACAATGTTTTATTGAAAAGAGCAACTTTGCAAAATAGAGTGTCGCCCCACATTTATAAAAAATTCACTTCTTGTAGAGCGTGTGCAGTTAATTATTCATTTTTAAATGTGTTGTATTTTTCTTCATAATGATCCAGCTGCGGAGTGGAGCCCTGCTGTGTTGCCTTGGCCTAAACATCTTGGCATTGATTCCAACCAGCTTTCTAATCAGACTCTAATCACCACACTGATGTACAATATTACAGTAAGTCTGAATGATTTTCCTTCCTTCGCTGTAGGTTTCTCTTTTTAATAAAGAGCTGCCAACAAGGCGCCCCTTTAGAAAGCATGACAATCAGATAAATACGTACATCAGATATGGACTTAACAAATAATTTATGCAGGATTTAAAACACTGCGTGAAACATTTTAAATATTCACGGAGCAGGAGATCAGTCAAAATTGATTTGTAGTGACTGCAGTTATCAAATTTTAAAATATAATTAGAAGGGGACCAAGCTTAACACGCAGCCATCCATCTCATACTGCTTACAAAAGATTTCTTCTGTTTGAAAAGCTAATTTTTTATGCTGCAACTACAAAAATATTGTGATCATGGATTAAACAATTAATCTCTACAAGTCATTAAATAAATTGTTTTTATGCAAAGCTGTTAAAATTTTAGCACTTCATCAAGCCTCCTGTTAAGCCATAAAACAAAAAAAGTCAAATTCAAAATCTATCTTTTATAAGCATGAGTTTATTTTAAGACAGAAGGGAAGAAAACCAAAACACATAGTGTGTAATTAACTCTCTTTTATAAAGCCAGGGTCCTTGCTAAAGGTAGAAATTAATGACAAAAATATGTTTGGTCCATGGCAGTCAAAAGCCAGCAAATATTAAACCTGTATTGAAAAAAGGCGGCAAATAATTGAGCAGCTGCAAGCAAGCAAATAATTAACAAGAAAGAGCTACTGCCACCCATTTTCTCTTAGAATTGTCTCTTTAATGTTGAAGATTTCAGACTGAGTCAATCTAATAAAGCATAACAATGTAAACATTGTGGTAATCATATCTATCTTTTTATGTGAGAGAAAAATGATCTGATTTCAAACAGCATATAAAAGTCAATAATGCAATGTTTGAATGCATCCATTGATATTAACTTGTAATGCTAGTTAACCTGGTCACTGACCACAACAATAAGCAAACCCTGCTGGTTTCTCTTCTTACAACTGAGACATGATTAAGTCAGGTTGGAGAACTGCAGAAGAGCCTCCAGGTGAAGAGAAAAAGAGTTTTCTTTAAGATGTTGGCTTAAAGAATTACTTCAGCTGAAATAAGCAATGCCAGTAAGAACCAGTCAAAGCTCTTTATACCATCTGACAGATACTTAAAAATGTGAACAAACTGAAAACATGATAATTATTCTTTGCTGATTCCCCCTCTATCTGCTGTTTTTTTTACATAAACAGAGCGCATGTATCATGGTAATATAAATTGTTTTGGCAACATGTTGCAGGAAAATTATAAGTCTTTGACAGTGTTCAAGTTGGGACCTCATTGTAGGTCATGAAGCACACGTTGGTGTCTTGAGATAATTCCAAATAATATAATAAATTTTAAAATGTTCCAAGACACAAAAAAGTGTAGTTATATAAATGGATAGAAATTGTCTAATGGTTGATGACATATTAGGAAGGGTTGAATATTTCAGCTACATATATTTTGGGTCACAATTTTCTACCAGAGTGATTTTGAGTCATAGATTGAAAAATTTGGTAACCAAAACCATGTTTTATCTCACTTGTACAGTTAAAACTTGTGGAAATTATAAATATTACACACAAATTACAGCTTTTTTGTAACAATCAGATGTTTGAATTAGACTTTAATTTAATTTAAATGTGACCCATGTCTGAATGAATAAATCCTGTTGAAGTAATAGATTAATGAAGCTGTTTGTTGTCTCATATTGCATGTCTAAAGCAGAATTTTATTCATTTTATTTATTATTACTGAAGGACCAGATGCTGCTAAAACAACTTCTGCATCTCTTGAACTGCTGGGAAATTTAAAAACCATTGTTATAAAATATATTATCTCAATGGGGTATCAGTGATGTCTGAGACGCAAACAGACCTAAAGATGGGCTCAGTTGAGTTTAAAAGCCACCCATCAAAATAAAAATATCTTAGCTTAGGAAGTGATCACTCAAAATATATTTCATTTTGATACAAGATCAATCTTCTTCACATAGGTGGGACAAGTGGACCTGAAATATAACAGCAGAATAAATCTTAACAAAGGCTCTATTAACAGAGTCAAGTGTTCACTTTTAAAATTTCATTTAATTTTATTTATTATTTAAGACATTAAGACAGCGTTAAGGCCATCTTTTAGGTTTTTAAAATAATTTGTCATCACCTGAACAGCATTTGTTCTAATTGATCTCTTAATAAATTAATCTAAATTTTGTCCCAACTCAGTTAGGGCAGTTTTACACTACATTAGGATGCTAATAAATGCAATCCCGCAAATAAAAACTGAAATCCAACGAGTTTATACAGATTACTCTTTCACTGCTGTGTTAATTTGATGACAGTGCTAAGAATTAACCTTTCACTGGTGTCTGTTTTAATCCCACAGCTCTGTCTGTTGTTTGCAACACAGGATGGCATCAAACAGCAATCTTACTTGACTGAACATATGCTCGTCAGAGCCGCCTCAGCCAAATGCATCTCATTACCTTAACACCACTCGACGTGTTCGGCTCAGTAGGTATCATGTAATAGGACACCAGGTGAGCGAAGCAGATGTTTGACTGACCCCGCACTACACGCTTCCTGATCTTCTGCAACCAAACAAGTAGGGCAGCAGAGCAGTGGAGCAAACCACGAGTTATACCTGTTCTTAAGGGAATACTGCTGTTTATTTTGGAATCCTCTTTGAATTAAAAGCCTTAAAGGAATGTATATCATATATGATGTAAATATACAAAATTGTTATTCAAGATGGCCGCCACGCAACATCTCGCAAAATGAGTTAAAGCTAAGAATACGTGTTGTGAATGACTCACAGTTACTACCACATAAACTTTACCTCAATATCTGCAATTTTGAGTATACTATAGATATTTTCATGTTGACAAAGTTAGATTAGTTGTGGCAGCCATCTTGATTTGGGTAGAGGTCTATCCAACATCTATCCATTGGATGTACCAGTACAGGTACATTTAAATGTTATTTTCTGAAAATACAACCAATGATTCATGAGATAATTTTCTAACAGGCAACACGGATGACTCTAACAGTTACTACTAAGGTTTTAAGAAAAGATGTTATGCAATGTGTAGTGCTATGAGTATGTGCTGAAGATGACTCAACTACTACTACACCAAATATTAGTTCAAATTATGCTAAATTAGTTGAGTTATAGCAATTTTTGTTTATCACAAGTCAGCTGGCTGTGGAGGCCATCTTGCATTGGGTTTACTCTAATAAACTTTAATCATTATAGGACTTCAGTTCTTTTTCTGCTCTGCGTTTAATCTATCATTTCCATTTCCAGCTTTTACATCCTGATCATGTGTCAGGTTGCTGTTTCTGCTCTAAAAAGTTGCTCGTGTTCCAATAAGAACCGCACTCAAGTTTGACGGTCTTAAAAGCCGCATCAAGAATGATTTTTTTATGCAATCACGAGCACCCGGCGAGGCTGCAGAAAGAGAGAAACAGAAGCTACAGCACTCCCCGTAAACTGAGACGCTTGAGATGTGCTCCGTTTGCCCCAAATTTAATTCTCGTGTCAGGTGAGTACACTACTCCGCCCACAGGGAATGTCAGACTGAAACTTTTCACGGGAAGCTGGAGGATGGTGCTCTGTTAGGAGAAAATTAAAAAAAAAAAAAAGAACTCAACTGCTTTAGATGGTTTCTTCCTCAGTGGAAAAAGAAGAGCACGGTGACGTCTAGATCCTTGTGGTTCAGTTATTTTGCACAGTTTATAGGCAATACCTGTATGACATTGCCGAGGGCTTTTAAATAGTCTCCCTACATGCATCCCTGCTAACTGGACATACAGTGTATTTCTGCAGTTTTCTTCCCACAGAACATATGAAAGAGGTTGATTTGGACAATGATACAGAAAACTTTGGAGATATTCCAACATAAGGCACAAGTGGCTGTTGATTAATATAAGCTTGAGGCACAGAAAGGGAATGTGTAATATGCTTTCTGAAAGCAAACAGTAGCTTTGATAACTGTAATGCAGTGAGCAATGTAAAGCTACAGTGACTCACTTCAAATCTCAATCAAAAAGCCCTCCAGCATGGCCCCCGCCTTTAATGCAAAAACACAGAGATGATGGTGAGCATCAGCTGACTATTACACCCTCATAACTGCTGCACAGGAATGTGTGATATCACAGACGGCGGTTTGAAAGTTCAATCCCAACCTTCTCAGAAATTAAAATAACAGTACCAAGCAGAAAAAAATAAAACATAACGCAAGACTGAGTGAACATTCCTGAAAATCATTTGCAACACTCTGCCAGTGATGGAGCCGTTTCAAGCCTTGAGATTTCTGCAGAGAAAATAACAATGCAGAAAGACACTAAGCAGTTTGCTACACTCAATCACAAGGGAGGTCAAAGCTGATGGCTAAAAAGAATTCATATTCAGGGCGCTTTGAAATATGAGCTTTGTGTGCTGCCAAATTGATTTAGCTGTAAAAAATTCTTTTCATTTTGTTCCATAAAGATGCTCACAGTTTTAAAGCCCCGCTGCCTATAGATGAAGGCCTGGGATGATTTGCTTACAATTTACAGCCAAGGTCATAATCAACGTCGGTCTGCCTTTTGCATGATTAATGCTGCCCTGAAAAAGATGGGGAAAGGGGAATCATGGTTTTCAGTTCAAAAGGTTAGTAATTCTTTGGTACTCTGATTAGTTTAATGCTTGCATGGATGGCTCCTGTTCCCTGAGTTAAAGGAAATTACTAACCAAAGATTTTTAAATTTATCCTCCTGGTGCTCCAGGGTGATTTGCTGTCTCATGCACAGGGGCTGATTCGATATAAATGGGGGGAAAAAAAAGTCACCGTGATAGCATGAGGAATCATTTACTAGGATAAGATCTGTCTGGTTCGTGGAAGACATTTGGACCGTGTGAGACTGTCATCAATGTATCGCTGATTGTAAGTCCCTTTAAAATGTTCTGTCACAGCCTGGAGACATATTGTACCAAATATGAGCTGTCACCTCCATCGACAGCTTGTGCAGCCCAGCAGGGTGACAGCATAGATTGTTGCAGTGATTGGATTATTCAGACAAATCAAAGTGACACTGTAATTATGACATGTGAAGTGTGCTGTAAAACGATACGTTACAGTGTGTTGCTCTCATATGACATCAAGTAAAACATATAGTTTCATGGATTATTTCTGCTCATTTTGTTTATCTATTATTAATTCAAATGCTATCGATGTAATGTTTACCTGCTCTATGTTATCTGGGAAAAAGTTGAAACAGAGCTAATATAACTCTGGTTTGAAGGAGCACTTCTTGTGCAAGTATAAAACAAAACATATTGTAGCTCAACAAACAAATGCAATGTATCATTTAAAATAATAAGCAAAACTAGATAATTTCTGAACAAATTTTGAGAGGTGTCAGTCCAGCTACTGCCCAAAATTCCAACATAACCTTATAATAATCTAAGTAAAAAGTGCCTACATTTTGATGTATAAAAACCGTAAAGAGAACCAAGATCAAAATAATTGCTAAAGCTGTTGCCACTGGCTCATTAAACAGTCACCATGGTAACCACACACTTGTGTTTGTCACTCCCTGACTGCCAAGCTAATGAGCGACAGAATGAAAAGTAAGCCTTAGTCACTGTGAGAAAACTACAAGTCAGATCTTAGAAATTCATGAACCGTGAGCAGCAGAAGACTGATGGTCACATGTGAATTTTTATGTTTCTGCAGTGTTTTATTTAAAAATATGACAAGGTTAAAACACTCTTCACTTCACCAGTTATGAAAAAAAAAACTTTTTGAGCTGTGTAATTTGTATATCTACCAAAACGAGTTGTGGGAGTAAGAAAAGCTTGAAAAAGATTTTAAAATTTTAGACAATTAAAAACCTAGTGCGTAACATCATCAAGTGTCAGTTAAACATTTGTGGAAAAATCTGTAAAAATTGTATAAGAGTCATGAAGATATCAAAATCGCAGTTCGGACATATAAAGTCCAACTTTCTGTGACTCATTTAAACATTGAATGATGTTCTTACTGTGAAGTCTTTCTTAACTATAGAGTTCAACAGAGGTCAGGGTTTTCGGGTTTTCTCAAACGCTTTGCCAAAATCCTATTGATCTCCATTATTTTTTTTCTTGCAGTAGTTTGTAAATTTTGTCTACGTTGTGCAACCTTTTCTAAAGTCAATTTGCAGTTAACAGAATCACCCCCTGCTGGTCGTTAGAAAGAATGCAGGTGTGAAGCTGTTCGGATTTTCTGCATTGGCTTCACATTTCCGGTCTTAAGGCTAAACTCGTGGATGATGTAAAGTCTTTGAAACTGTCTTCTAAATGCCCAGAGTAATTTGCATTTATATGAACTCATACTGACACCTGTTGTAAAGGGCAAATCCCTCAGCGAGCATTTGGCACAATAACAACACAATGCTGAAAATCGTGTGTTTGTCAACTAGTAAATAGTTTGTTTATCCTATAAAACACACAAAAATCAGGTATTGTCTATGAGATCATTTTTGTGGATTTGTGGATTTTACTTCAAACTACTGGGACACATGTTAAACATGTTTTCTTTGTTTTTGACACTTAACGTTAAAGATTTGCGGTGTCCAGTAAAATCAGCAGCCCATTAATATTTTCTCATTATTCTGATTTCAAGCAGTGGCATACAGCTATTCACGTTAAAAAAAAAAAAAAAAAAAAGAAGAAGCTTTTTAGCCTTTAAGTTCTTATAAGAAACAATTTTGTCACGAGTTACACATTAACATGAATTGGTGCATTTGTAAGTAAAGGAACTTGTTAAAGAAAATGTCACACAGGGTCACAAAGATGAACTTTAAGTTGCATAGATTTTTATTTCTCTTACACAAATACAACAACTAATTCTGGTCTACAAAATACAAATCATAAATCTCTTAAACCCTTTTACTTCTTGTTGATCCAGAAAAACGGTGCGAAAGACCTGGACATACATGTACACGTAGATATATAAAAAACTACTAGTATATATATTTTCTAACTCACAAAAACAAAGCAGCGTTGCACTTTCTCAAACTCTTCATTGCAGTTTATTATCTTTTTTCTGAGCCTTTTAGCAGAAATAATTCCATGTCAGTTTTTGAGATGAGACAAATAGAGGGGTCTGCAACTTGTGGCTCGGGGCCACAGGTGGTTCTTTGGTCTTTCTAGCTTTGATCAAAACTAACAGAAATAATTACTCTTAATATAATTTACAGTCAACAGAACAGCTAGTTTTAGCAGTTTTTATGTCCAATTTAACGCAAATATGTGTCAAAGTGGAATATTTTTCACAAATACACAGACACGACTCATATGAGAGTGCATAAATCAGTGTTTCTATTTTATCAATAAGGGTCTGGTCTTTTTTTACCTTAACATGTCAAACTGCCAATAAAGTCAACATTACAGGTCATTAATGTTATAATGTAAGAAGCAACTGTTTCCATATGTTGTATTTTTAAAACACTTAAGTTGTTATCTTTATTTAAAGCTACACAGATGTTTTGTTTTTTGTTCTGGATAAGTTTTATTATAAAGAGGAGTAAAATGACTTTTCTTGCTCTTTCCTTTAGTTTAAAAAAGAAAAAGTGCAAAAACTAGCTAAAGGCTTAGGGGGACTGCAGTGGTTTCTATAGTTCTGTGATAGAATCATTTAATTCTGCGTTAAAATATGAAGAGAAGCTCTAAAAAAATTTCAACAGGAAATAAAACAATGCAGTTTAACAGGAAATGTTTGGAAAATCATGGTAATCTTAACTTGCTGCTTTAACATGAAATACTGCACAATTCTGGCAACAGACAACTTTGAGGTGAATTAACCATCTGAAGAAAAAAGCCCATCCTTCCTAGTTTTGTAAATCACCTCAGATATTTCAGGCATCGCTGCTGCTCTGTAATAACACCAGTGAACTCAAATGTGATCCAGAAAAAAAAAATCCAGACGTTTCCTTGTATTTTTTACCAAACAGAGCAGCTGACGTGTCGCTCACCATGCCCCCCTGCCGGCCCAACAGACATGTACAGACAGAAGCTGCTGTGCTTTGATTTTCTGTCCTGCCTTCATGACAGATGAGCTATGGAGATTGTAGAGGCAGCACGGCCTCTCTGCCCACCAATTTACCACCACTGGATGTGGCCTCTGGGTCATGGAAACTAAAGGGTGCCTGGGATGCATCAACACACACAACCGAGTCCAGCACAAGGTGATTAAATGGGAACAACGCTGTGGTGGTCAGAGCCTCAGTGAATCGTCAAATCCCATTTCCAAGAATGATTTTTGTAGATTTTATGTGCAGAGTAAACATCCACCATTCGAGTTGGCAACAAGCAATGAGGATAATCACCCAGGTTTAACTATCCATTTACTTTGAGAATATGTCAGTGGTAGAAAAGTCCACAAGAGATTGACAGAGCAATTGGTAAAATAATGCGCTAATGAAATAATTTTCAGACGAAAACCAGTCAATAAATGGCTGAGGAGAAAGATGGGGGTGTTGCGCCTCCTCTGATAATGTGAGAGGCAATAAGAAGCTGGTGACAGCAGTGTTTAGAGAGAAAACACTCAGAATTAACAGCAAATGGAGCACATTTCAAGTCAAAGGCAGTTCATTTTTCACTACTTTTGCTCCCAGCAAGCTGCCAAAAGACACTAACACTATTCCTCCTCCACAGTGGTAATTATGCTGCTGGCCAATGTTTGATTAAAAGATCTAATCTGTAAACTTGGTGAGTAATATCTCCCAATAAGTTCCAGCACTGTAAGCCTGTGATGGCACTTGAATCCAGACTATTTTGTCATCTTTTTTGGCTTTCTGTCTGAATGAAGGTGTTTGAAAGCAGAAATTAGGCCTCTCTGTGTCTGCAGCAGGAATTGCAGCTATTAAACTCTGTTGCTTCTTCACCTGAAGCTCATTTATGGATACATTGAATTATTCTCCATGGTAGCAGGGAGTCAGATGGGGGGAAATTAGATGGGGCATCTAATAACTTGTAGCTATTTTAAGAAACTTTCAATTAATTACCTTTCAAACCTCAGATTAGTTTAAAAGTGTCCATATGCAGTGTTGCTATGATCTCAAGCTTCATTCAGATGTTATCGGACAAGTGGAGTTTGTGTGCACTGACAAAGGATCAACAAGGTCACCATAAATAGACTGTAGTGATGAGCAGAAATACATTACATGTCTCTGCAAGGCTGTTTTATTCTTCACTGGGGGGCGTTTTTACTGGGGATCAAAAGATCTGACCACACTGTGTGCAGCTGCATCCCAATAAGCCCTCTGAGACAATAATGCTGCTGCTGCTGGCAAAGTAATAAATAGCTGTAAGCGTCCTTACCCTCTCTGAGCAGATGCGAGTAGATGAGCCAGAGGAGAAGCAGGCAGCAGAGTGACGCACCTCCACCTGCCGAGAGCGTCTTGGCTCCAGACTGCATCCTACACACCTTCAGTCGTTCAGATTATCCAAACTTTAAACGCTCAGATGTCAAACAGATCAGCGGCTTATCCAGTGGCGTCCCCAAAGCCTGCCGTGGGCATCCATTTTGAGGTTAGAACAGGAGAGGGACTGCTGGTAATCCCTCGTTTTTTTTTGTTGTTGTTGTTGCTTGTTTAGATTCCCTCCATGAGCTGCAGATCCATCCAGGCTGCTCAGCACACACGGGTGGCACAGTCACCAAATGTGGCCAAGTTTACGCAGCTGCGGGTTTGAGGAGTGGGCAGCAGCAGTCTCTCCCCCCCCCCCGCAGTTTTTTTTAGTCCTCGCCGTCGCGCAGGCAGAGATGCTGATGATGCTGGTAGTAAATTCAGCCGCTCAGCACCCCGTGAACGCCGCTGTCACTTCTGTTTCCCGTCCTCTCCGCTCTCCTCTCCTCCTGCTTGTTATTCCCGGGCAACTTCTGCGCTGGCGAGGGCTCTTCTGTGGCACTACACGGAGCGGCGCGAGTTAACCCGGGCGGACATAGAAATCGGCACGGAAACTTGTCAGAAAAAAAAGAAAGAAGAAGAAACCATCCCCACTCAAAGCGGCTCGCGCCCCTCTGAAGCCCCTCGCGGCAGATGCGTCACGGATCCGCGGCGGCGCAGCGGAATGTCACGTCTGTCTCCCGCAGAGAAAACACTCATCACAGGCGGTGCGGGCAAGTTGGGACGACTCGTCACCTGTGTGAGCTCTCCTGGATGATGAAGACTAGTTGTTTTTTAATTATTTAGGATATGATCTGGAGGAAAGCAACCCGCGCAAAGTCAAGTCAGGGACAGCTGACCGTGTGACAGCAGCCTTGTTCTTTCCAGAGCTGCTCTCTTTGCATGCAGGTGGCGCCTGGGTGGGAGGAGGAGGGCTTCTCTCCTTTTACTCCATCCACAGCTGCCGCATCCCGAGTTATACCCAAATCATCTCTGTCTCTTGGCCCCTTCACACACACTGTGTCCAAATTCATTCCCCAAAGTGAGAAAAATTTATAAATAGTCTCCAACTGCAGCCTGGTGATGCTTATTATCGCACGCCGCGGAATATCTCCTCAACCAGTGGATGGATTTGAATTAAACTCTTAGAAACTGATTTTTTTAATGCACATCTACAACTTTTTGAAGTCAGCCCCATTCAACATGGCCTCCACAGCTAAAAGTGACCTTAACAAACCCAAACATGGCTATATGTTACTGACACTGAGCTCAGATTTGGTGTGGTAGTATCTGAGAGTCGTTCCCAACACAAACTCTGAGCACTAACTGATCAAGCGGGATTTGTTTTTAGATCTCATTTAACTATTGGAGTCAGCTATGCTGGTCTGTTAGCAAAATATTTTAATGATTAATTAAAGGTTGCAATGTCACAAAGATAGGCCAAAAAGAAAAATCATCTAAAAGTAAGAAACATCTTTTTGTTTTCTCATGTCAATGGGAAATGTGTTTTTAAATAAAAGTGTGTAAGTTAAGTTTGTAATTGGCTGCCAGTTACCTCGTGCACTTGTTTACCTATAAGGAAACAGCCGAAGTGGCTAAAAATAGGTCAGTAATGGTGATTTCCCTGAAAGAGCTGTTTGAGATCGAGAAGTCCAAAACGTTTGTTATATTTGTATGTATATATGCTCAGATTTGTCTGGTAAAGCATGCAGATAAGCTTCCACATAGTTTCCAGCAGATTCTGCCAAGTGCTGTGTTTACATTGATTGCATACCCGCATTCCAGAATTGCATATCAATATACCTGGAAAAGTACCAGAGCAAACTCTTTCAAACTGTACCATTTGATCTAGTTCAGGCTAATCTAGTTTATAGTTTGAAATGAGAAACAATAACATTTGGAGTCAAGCAAATTCAAGTTGGCTACATCTTATTAAACTGGTCTAACATAAAAATGGCCACAACTCAGTTTGACGGATATTGAGCTAAAATCTGATGTGGTAGTAGCTGAGACTCATTTACAAGACATACTTTGAGTTCTACACTTTACATTTCTTAGATAAAAATGTTGGCGTTAACTTTTTTAAGTCAACAGTGTCTGTCTGTTAGCAAAATAACTTGTGAATCACCAGACAGAGTTTAGTGAAACTCTCAGAAAGTAATTATTGGCCAAATTATTATAAAGTAATTATATAATTACTGGCAGAATAAATAAAAACACTATGGCACTGAAAGAAAGGATGGTACCTTTAACTTAATATTCTGTTGAACCAAAATTCAAAAGCAGTGTCTGATTTTTTCTTAGCTGATTTTCAGTTAATGTTTTCTCGTTATTTATTTTGTCAATTTCATGTTATTTCTGTCCTCAGTGTGTTTTTTTTCTTTAACAAAAGGGAACAAACAGATTTATTTGTGTGTGAGAAAGTGACAAAAAGAACAATACGTCAGAAGATGCCAGCTTTAAGGCTCCCATGTATGCAGACCCTTATTATAACTCCCTTCCCTCATGCACACATTCACAAAACCCCTTGACCAGTGAATGCGCTTTTTTTTCCCCAGCAGATGTATAACTTCCCTCTGTGTGTTGCTGCACCATCAACCTCTCATTAAAAAGCTTTTATGATGACATATTGACTAGGACCAGATCTGTCACATCAGCGCTGTAACAGATGAAAAATGGCTAACTTTGTCATTTTCTCCTCCTTCAGGCCATTGTGCTTTTAGAACTGCTGATGTTTTGTGCATTACTGAAACCAGTCGCAGCAGCTTTCTTTGCTCGGAGTAACTACAGGCAGAGTTTAGCTGCTGAGGGGAGGTTTGTTTTTGTCTCCCATCTGCAGCTGGGCTCAGCAGCTATCAGGGCTGGGAACCATGTTTCAGTGTGTCTGAGTGACGCCTCAGCAGGAGCTGCAGTGTAATTAGTCATATTCCATCGCTGTGACTGACAAGGTTAGAAAAAAAAACGAGTTTCTTCTTATACATCATGTTTATTTGCATGTTTACTGGTGTTTTAATGGACTTGGGGCTGCAGTAGCTCAGTGGTCAGTACCACCATATTTAGCCTTCTAAGACCTGAACTCTAACATGGTATGCTTTTTTAACTTTGCTTAGTTATTTGGGCTGATTGGGACCTGATGAGTGTAAAAACAAAGATTCCTTTTTTTACCTTTTATAATGCAGCCCCAGGAGGTTAATCCTGGGGCTGCAGGTTCGAGTCCAGGTTGTGTCAGAAAGGGCATCTGGTGTAAAACAATTGTCCAATCTTTCATGGGAGTTCGCTCGCTGTGGCAACCTCTGCAGAAAGGAGCAGCTGGAAGAAAATCAAAAACAACTGGTAAATCCAAGCAATGGTTAAAAACAAAAACTTTTTCTTTTTTGGATTTACCATGTCCTGGATGACTGAGAATCTACACCAGCATAACAACGGCTATTTCATGTACTTGTTTCTAATTGCTTTTGGGCATATGTGAATTGGAGTAATCGTGTGGTATGCAGTCAGAAAAGATTTCAATTTATGATGAATTTGTTGTGCAAACTTCCACAGATGGTATTTTACAATTTGAGTACAATTGTTAATCACAGTTTCATGTACATTCATTATGCTTTTTCCCCACTATAATGTTAATTGGTATCATTGAAGAATGAGTTATAGACATATTTATGTTTTTTTTTTAGCTGTGGCAGCCATCTTAAATCAGGTTGACTCCTAAACATAATCTGTTGTAGATGTACATCCAATGATTTCTTTTTAAAAGTTTCATTAAAATCTGTGCAGTGGTTTACAAGACAGTTTGGTAACAGACGCACAAACATACAAAGACTCACACACACAACAGCAAAAACATTGTCATCTGCCTTTGCCTATCGGCGATGGGCGATAATGAGAGTAATTACCTTCACCAAGGATGTTTTCAGTGGCGCTGGTTGATTTGTCCATCTGTCTGTCTGTCTGTTAACAAGATTATTTAAAAACTAATGAACAGATTTTGGTGAAAATTTCAGAAAATGTTGTTGTCACAGAAAACAAGTGATTAAATGTGGGTGGTGATCCGGATCACGATCCAGATTCTACAATTTTTTAATGTCCCTATGGCCTTGGAGGACGTTTGCGCTCTCAGAGTGTTTCTAGATTTGGACTAGATTATCAAATCATCAGAAAATGATTCAAATATTCCTCCGTTTTTATTTTCCACATCACCGAAAGATTACATGTTAATGTTGTGTTTACTTAAACTAAAATGTAAAACAATTAATGAAATACTTAAACTCAAGTAATGCTTACCCATAAAAGCAAATAAATAGGTTTTTTGTGTGACTTGTGCCATTTTATTTTAGCTTTATGCTTAAATATTCATATGAAGTAAGTTTCCCAGAAACATACTGACCTGCTTGTTTAATTTATCAGCGTGTTTGTTCGTGGCGTGCTGTTCTGCCACTCCGTTTATCAGTGGGAACGTTTCTGGTTGAAATGATGTTTCAACACCTGACATGAGTTTGCATGAACAACACAGGTGTGCAGAATCAAATTATTACCAGCTGCTTCAGAGTTAGGGGGCTGTGCAAACTGGCTCACTGTCGGAGCTTAATGGGCCAACAGAAGTGAAAAGAGCCATTGTTAATGTAACACATGTACTCTCTTTACTGTTAGGACAACTCAAAATGACTGATTTGAAAATGTTCTCTTTTGTGAAATAATATTCTGGTGTGCCAACAGTTTTTTTTATTTCAGTCAAAGTTATTGATGGCATGTAGACACATCTGTCAGGGTTTTTACATTTTGGTGAATAATATTACATTTTCTGGTATACTAGACGTATTATTTCAGAAATTATGTTGATTTTTAATCAATAAAAGACAGCCGAGCCTGAAGCTGCAGCTCTTCACTCAAGTGTGTTTATGTCAGGATCTGTCAAAAGCAAATCACAGCAGCATATAAATCTGACAAAGTTTTAGACAGTTTTTTTATTAGACAAGAAGATATTAGTAGAAAATCTTGGTGATTTGAAGCTATTTGAAGGCTCGGTGCAATCCTAGGTTTAATATCAGACAAATGGACTTCTTTCTTATTTAAAAACAAAAAGTTAAGAGTTCCAAGCTTTTAAACTGCAGCTGCTTTTTGGTCTGAACTCAGATGCAAATCAATCTTTAAAAATAAAGTAGTCCAGTTGCCTTCTAAGATTACCATACAATGAGAATCTTCAGCAGCATATTGCTTGGTGTAATGTTGATTCATTCCTCTTCTTTATACTGTCCCACGCTGGGTCACAGGAAAGTCATAGGATGAAAGTCTGAGTGCACCCTGGACAGATCACCGGTTCATCACAATGTAAGGTATAATGTTAAATCAAAGTTTTTTTTTCTTTTTAGACAAAGTAACATTGATCTCAGAAGAAAAGGAATGCTCTGCTTCAGATTTGTCCACTGGCTCATTTCCATCTGTAGTCCCAAGGCAGGTGTGAAGTACAAATCTAAAGCATAAATCATTGGTAGAGAGTTAAAACAACAATATTACCTCACTTAACACTCAAGACCCGGATCCAAAATCTCACTTAGGTAGCTATTTAACTTTCTCTACATTGTTGATTTGTGACTTTTATAGTTTAGCATTCCTTGAAGGAACGCTTACTTCCCACCACTATTCATGCAAAAGTTTTAAACCAAATCATTTTATCTCTAGCAGGGACAGAGTTTTAGCTGTTTTGTTTAATCTGTGTGATATTGTGCAGTCTGATGAAATATAGTGAGATCTTGCGAGATGCGTTAGCACTCAGAGAATGTGTTGATGACTCCCGGTTACTACACACCTAGATTTAGCTCAATATGTCTAAAATTGACTGAGTTAGATACATTTATGTTAATTAGCTGTGGCGGCCATCTTAAAAAGAGTTGACCCTGAAATTTTAAATGTCCATCCATTGGTTACTTTCTGAGAGTCCAGTGGTTCAGTTTTGTGAAATACATGGTGACAGTCTTTTCAACATTTGATGCAGAAGCATAACTGCAACTTAATTCATTATATGTGGCAACTTTGCAGCTATTTGTTTTTCATCTTTCACATGTGTAAATATGACTTTATGATCTGCATACATTACAATGTCAACATGATCCCACACCAGAAGATCTTTAATTTACAAACTGACTAACATTGTTTGCAAAAATGGATCCTTGTGGCACTCCTAATATGTTACTGGAAAAATCCTGGAGCTCCTTGTTTTCTATTTTTCCAACAATTATCTTGCTTGCGGTGTATCACACAACATAACAAACATTTTGTGTTAGATTTCAACAGACAAGCAGCGACTTTAGCTGCTGCAGCTATTTTGTACGTGTGAAACTCAACTGTAGCTCCAGTTCAGATGTGGGAACTGTTGAGATGAAGGTCAGAGGTGTGGGTCAGCTAAAAACAAAACAAAACACACAAAAAAAACAGCTACAGTTTTGGTGGAATTCCATTTTTTTGCTTTAGGACACCTCAGCAGTGGCTTGGGAAATCAATACATATATCCAGAAACTCACTTTCTAACAGCTTCCAAAACATATTGCAGCTTTTTTTTTTTTCTTTTTTGGTAAATTATGCAGGTTCACCATTTTCACAGGAGCATAATTTTACTGTAACAGGTGGAGCATTTGTTCCAGTTAATTTGCAACATTTGTTTAATCAGAAAAAGAAAAAAGAAAATTAGGATTCCAGGAATTTATGAGCATAACCAGTGATAAATGCAAACAGGAATGTAAATTGTCAGCTAGTATGAAACCAGGACGTAGTACAAGTCTTGTACACTCATGTCTGAAATCTATGTTTTCCAGCCACCAGCTGTTCAGTGTTTACATCCCTAAGAGGAGCATTTGGTGACTCAAAGCATCTGTTAAATAGACCTTTCTTCTGCAAGATATTCAAACTGAGGCAGTATACTTCTTTTAAATACTGAAAGGTCATATGAAAAATTCAAAGGTTTTTGCACAAAGATCCACAACAAATACGCCAAGGGAAATACAGATTTTCAGTTGCAAGACATGAAAACCAGAAAACCTGAAATAAATCTGTGAAAAATTGTTTTTAGTTGTTGTTTTTAATTGCTCCTCATTCCAGTTATCCCCTCTCTCCACATATATATGTTAAATTTTATTTACAAGCCACTGTTGTTCTATGTTCTTTATTGTGCCTGTATGATTTTGTCTGCTGCTTCCCTTGATTAGTTTTTTGAAGTTTGTGTTTTTGCTGCTGCATCTGCTCTCTTATTTCTGTTTTTTTAAATTTTGTTCGCACCTAGTTGTCTGCATTTTGGATTCATATTCACTACCAATCATGACAGACAGTGAAGGTGACTGGAATATAAACTGGGTCATTATTAGATTTATTAACAATGATCATTTATTTTAAGTTTTATTTGCATGTCAGAAAATAAAGGAAGTAAGACTTTGGGTAATACGGCCACAAACACTGACTCAAACAAAAACCTGTTCTCCATCTCCATCACCCAGTGTTCTGTTTGTTGGGAAGCTGGGAAATCCATCAGAAGATTCACTTCATATACTCTAAGTGCTGTAGTAAAATAATCAGACAGCATTTCTCTGTTGACAGACAGTAAGATGAGTGTCATTCAAGAAAAAACTGAAAACCTGGTCCTGCTCTGAACAGGTCTGACTTACTGTCTGATAAATCATGCAAAACCTGAAAGGTGATTTGAAGCTCTCAGGTCAAGCTTTTATTCAGATTTCTGTTCTGTATTTACTGACATTTTTGTAAAATACATTTCTTTTGGATTCAGGCTGCCATGCTTAGCTTTCAACCTTATCATATGTATCTTGCATTTAATCATCTTTCATTGAATTCTGCGGCTGGCTGTAAGACAACTGCCTCAACATATCGATAACATTAGCTGTAAAGGTCTTTTTGATAGGATTCACTTACCAGAGGTGTTGTTTGTTCCATCTTTGTTCTGTCATTAATCATCACAGCCCCCTCTTCTTTTTAGTTTTTTCATTTGTCTGGATGTCTATTTTCTCCCGAACACAGATTTCTCCGGCTCTAAGTTCTTTATTGATATTGTTTATTCAGCTGAGAAGCTTCTTTCATCCTCTGAATGCCGGAATCTATTCTTGAACGCACGTTTTCCTTTTCAGTGGCATCTCCTCCTGTTCAACCTTGACGGAGTCTGTCACTAATTATGTGATCATTTTCTGCATCAAAGGCCTTCCTTCTCATTTGTTGGACTTTGAGCTTTTTGTTGAAAGGTTTTGATCAGAATCTGGCTCTCCAACAGAACAGCCTTCCACATCTTTCAGGTGATTGCCTTTTGTTAAACATTGGCTTTCATTTCCCCCTTTTTTTGTTCTACACTTTATATATTTATTTATTTATTTTACAAAAGTTAGGATTTCAACACTGAAGGGATTCCTCCTCTTGTTCATTCTTAAGTTTAAGACTTTAGGATTTTCTTTTGTTTTTATATTTCTTGGTTATTCATCAGTTTTTTTCATCCCAGCCCCCTTCATCATTATGATGTTCAGTTTTGGACTCTGGCATCAATCAGAGCATAATTCTTTGCATCAAAGGCTTTTTTTAATCATCTGTTGTTACAGGAGCTCTTTGTTGAAATTGCTTTTTTTTTTCTGTCCATGTCCTTCAAACTGTGAGGCCTCCTGCACCTAAATATCTGTCTGTTCTTAAACAGCAACTTTTCTCTTGGCTGTCTATTTATTTTCTGTGCCGAGAGCTTTCCATTTGTCAAACACACACAAAGCTTCTCCTTCAGTGTAAAAATTCTTCCATCTTCTCTGATTTGCAGTGACTTCTCTTTTCAAAGTTCTCTTTCTTTTATCATCTTCTCTATTTTCAAGTGAAAGGTACTTGTGATTTTATTCACTTGTACAGAAAGAACTCTTTCTCCGTGCTTTTTTTTTTTCTTTTGCTCTCCAATTTTCAATTCTTCTTTGTTCCTGTTTGTGTTTGTCCTTCCTTCCAGAGGGTTCTCCTGCGTTTGTTCAATAGACTTTTGGCTTCTGCCTCTGACCGGCTCTCTAACCTTTATTCCTCCTGAGGAAAATGGAAACATCCTGCTGTTTGCTGTTTCACAATAAAGAATTTCTTCCCCTCGATCAGCTTGAGATGAGACACAAATACTTGCTCAACATCACACCACTAATCTCAATGTAGAGGGTAGAATAATATCATTGGTCTTTTTTTTTAATAAAATTCATGTTTTAAACCAGTTATATTTAAAAAATTTTGAAAACCAATTATACTTGGACACTTTTTGAAAAAACTTGTTTGTAAATGTAATTATTTCCACTTTATATGAGGAGTTAAACTGTCTGACCTCTGTGTTCTTGCTGTTGCAGGGTCAATTGTAAGCAGAAAGACAAAAAGTCTCATCTAAATAACAAATTACTGCTTTAACACCACCTGTACAAATTGTTTGTGCCTGAAAAGAAGCTCTGTTTCTTGGAAAAGTGTGGGCTCCCAACCAGGTGACCTAAGGCAGCGATGAAGATGAAAATAAACTAATTTATAGATCCTCCATTTGGGTCAACCAGACCAAGCAGTTTGATCTAAACATATTCCATGCCAAAAGACTTCTTTGTTGTGTGTATCTGTAACTGTTTGTTAAGAAAATGTTCAAGGATGCCAGAAATATGTCAGACTAAAGTATAAACATCCCCCTGTTGTTACCCCATGTTGGGTTTTGCTGTTCAAGAGTGTCTATTGTTTTTCTGTCAATAAAATCCCAGTTAGTGCATTCTATTGAGTCCCTCTTGTTACTTGTTGAAAAAGCCACTACATTCTCACAAGTATATATTTTTGAGGGTAGAAGACTTAACTGTTGATCAGGTATACCTTTCATATCTAAAATTAATAGTTCAGAGTCCTTGAAGTGGTGTTTTATGGGATTGTTATCTGTGATCAATATCTTACCTGCATTAAAACTTGCTCTATGCATGGATGGAGGCAAGTAGAGCCGGCTCTAAAGCAGATTTCTGGTGTCTTAAAACAACTCATTTCTCAATCTCATTGCGGTTCAGTCAGTCACCATTTTATAAACCTTTGCACCGACATTACATTTGCTTTAGAAGCTTATTTAGAAGTTTGTAATTCTTTACTTTTCGTATAGCTCTTTTCATCAATTACCAGTAAATTTTTATAGCAGTTCAATCGACCTCCTGTTTTGCAGTCGGTGTTTCATGTGGACCATTACTGATAAGGCTCTGTTCACACTACATGATGACTCCTGTATGCTCTCCATGACCCACAGGACCTATTAGAATATGGCTGGATTGCAGCAAATTTGGAAAACCTCCCTCAGTGAGGAGGCTATCATAACTTTGCTGTGCTCCTAGTACTCGCCAAATATAATTTTCTTGCTAATAACTGCTAATTTTTAATCTACAGGTCTGTTCTGGGTTGTCAAGATCATGGATGTGGCTTATCGGCAATACATAAGCATGACCAGTCCTGCTTCAAGTTCTTCACCATTAAGCCACTCCATTGGGTGTCCTTGCTACTGAACATTTGTACAAAATATTTATCTTGATAAATCCTCATTCAAACTACTTAATAGTCATTCCTCAGAAATATTCCCAAAAGTCTTATTTTTGTTGTTGTCTTAATTGTTAATTGTTGATTCTATTTTCTTAATTTAGTTTTATTTTTGTAACAAAACCATAAGGACAAAAATGTTAAAGAGTTCCCAGTGATGAATGAATTTCATCCTTTCACCCATTTGCTACATGATGCTCTGAGCCTCATCTACTCCAGGTAAGATACTGATTACAACTCCAAACTATTCCATTAAATCTGCTGAGTATTTTGTCCCAATCGCTGTTTTACTGGAATGCAGACATTTCAAACCGGAGCTGTTTGATTTACATAAAACAAACTGCATTTGGAGATTGATGTGATGACTTTAGGCACTTATTTAACCCAAACCTCACACTATTTCATTTTCTCTCATACTGGTCCCAGTCTTATAATATAATATTTTTATATTGTGTAATTCTCTTTATGTTTATGGTCATTTTGAATACACAAAGTTTCTTCTTTTTAGCATTCCAACTTTTAAAATAATCTTAAAGAAACATGCACAAAGCAGAGGTTTAAACACTCTTCATGGTCATTTTGTTAAGCAGCACAGTTTGTAAAAGCTTTTCTGTAGCCAGCTAGGAGTCTTTCAGCTCTCGTTGGAACATTTTCTACTTCTTTTTTCAGCAAAACTCTGGCAGCTGTGTGAAATTCACAGTCGTCCCTGTTCTTTTATAGTCCACCTGTAGATTCTCAGAGAAGATTGTCAGGGCCACAGCAAAACCTTTAACTTTTCCAACTTCAATATTTTTACTGGCAGAGTGATGTTTACTCCCAGAGTTTGCTGTTGTTCGACTGAATACATCCATCCCTCTTCCAGAGAAATATCCCCTGTGGCAGCAACACAAAACCCAAAGTGGGAAATTCTGCACTTTTTGTGATGTTGTGTCTTTTTTTTATCTACAGCACATCAAGAACAGTGGCTGAGCCTCTCTTTCCGTTTCTATTGTTGACTATTTTTGTGGTGACATCAGTACTATATATGTAGGATGTAGCTGCAAAATTGATGAGTGAGTGAAAAGCAGGCCAAGTGAAACAAGAATGAAGAAGATGCTGTTTGTGTGCAGATTTGCTCGCCATAAATGTTCCAGAGTGGTTACACATCATATTGATTTTCTGGACTTCCTACAGGGAAGCTGGTCAGACAGTTTTGTTACGTGGTGTCATATTGATGCCTAGCAGGTGCAAAAAGTGTGTCACACCTTTCTGTGCTTTCGTGTTTAGTTTAGTTTTTTTTCCAAGAAAAAAGAACTATAGATCAAATAGAAGAGAAATGAAATTAGAGAAGAAATGACATTGACAGATATTATAATACTGGACCCCAGAAGCTGAAGCCAGAAGAAAACTTGGTTTAGTATTATAATATACACTCAATATACCACTTTATTAGGTACACCTTCGTAGTACCAGCTTGGACCCACCTTTGCCTTCAGAACTGCCTTAATTCATTATGGTAAAGATTCAACAAGGTGTTGGAAACATTCCTCTGAAATTTTGAGCCATATTGGCATGATATCGTCCCACAGTTGCTGCAGATTTGTCGGCTCCACATCCATGAAACAAATCTCACATTCTACCACATCCCAAAGGTGCTTGATTGGACTTAAATTTGGTGACTCCAGTCTGTTACTGTCTGATGTTGGTGAGCCTCAGTTTCCTGTTCTTAGCTGACAGGAGTGGCCCCTGGTGTGGTCTGGTGCTCCTGTAGCTCATCTGTTTCAAGGTTGGCGGTGCTGTGTGTTCAGAGATGGTAACTTTAGCTAAGCTACTGATGCCTTTGTATCACTTCGAACCAGTCTCCCTTTTCCGTCTGACCTCTGGAATCAGCTTGGCATTTTCATCCACACTGATTGGATATTTTTTTCTCATTTTCTGTAAACCCTAGAGATGGTTGTGTGTGAAAATCCTAGTAGATCAGCAATTTCTGAAATACACAGACCAACAACCACGCCAAGTTCAGAGTCTCTCAGTTCCCCTTTCTTCCCCATTCTGATGCTCGGTTTGAACTTCACCACGTCTAGATACCTGAATGAGCTGCTACCATGCATATGGCTGATTAGCTATTTGTATTAACAAGCAATTGAACAGGTGGGCCTAATAAAGTGGACGGTGACTGTGTAATGATAGGAAATAAAAAAATTATATAAAGGAAGTATTTTAATATCATGCACATGGGATTTGAATTTGTTTGATTCTGGTAGGCTGTTGGATTTGCATCTTTCAACAAGTTCTGTGTGCAGAGCTATATTTAGGCAAGAAGACTTGGAAGAAAGCTAGAGGAGATTCATTGCTACAAAAGTTTAAAAACTGCATTTGATATCTAAATTTAAAAAACAATATAATAAACAGGGCATATTAATTAAATTCAGATTAAATAAAACGCACTAATTAAAATCATCATCATGTCTGACATTGTTTGGAGTGCTCATACAGTGTGAGCACCTAGAAAAAGCTCCCAGCCTATCAAAATGAGCAGAATTTGTTAAACATGCAAGCCCTGAGGCCTCTGGCAGCGCGATACTGGCATGTGATCTGTGGATGGTCACAGCAGTCCTCAACCTGGCTTCCTGAATTCAGTCTCCTTATTCCACGTGGATGTCTGCTTGGTTTCTACAAGAGCAGCCCTCATTTCACTGCTTTCATCCAGACAATGTGAGCAACATGCCAGTCAGACAGGATGTGGACTGGACTCATTTTTCCACCCGGCTGCACAGGAAGTCATGTTGACAAGTTGCTGAAGAAAAGCAAAAGGAGCATCTGTCCTTTTAAGAGGCAGTGGACCTTGAAAGAACAACACAAGCAAATTTGAGTAGAACATCAAGGCCCCTCGTGCCATAGCTGAAGGTTCAAACTGCCTTTTCCTGGAGATCGTCTCTGTGTGGCATCAGGAAAAACTAATCTCCTGCCACAGGCTCGATGTCTGTATGTATACTATATTTACTATAATTTTCATAATTCAGAGATGTAAACAGGCCAGTAACATGTAAAAAATACAATTTTGTTTGATTTTTATAGATTCCATCTTAACTTCACGCATACGTTATTGTTCTACCCATTAGGCTCAGACAGAGGTCAAACAGGGTTAGAATTGTTAACTAGTAATATTGACCCGGTGACTCCATATGAGTTGTGGTGATGTGGGAGTCAGATCAATAGAGTTGAGTCAATAGAGGGGCAGGGATTTCCAACACCACACCACAGTTACTGTTAGAGATTTACTGACCTGTTTGCATGTGGAATAGAGCCTCTGAGAACATTTCAATTATTGTGTTTTTTCTTCTGCGTCCCCTCTTAGCTGTTTGGATCTAAACACTAACTTGTGGAATTCGATACATTGTCAAGCCCCTGAGAAATTCAGCTATTTTCTGGTCTGTCAGATTCTGAACTGTTGGCACTGATAGCCCAATAAAAAAGGTGAGAAAACAAAAGATGAGAAGCTTTCTTTTTAAGTTGTTGCTACTTATTGTTCTGCAGGAACCGTGGCTTTGGAGTGTTTATTTTTGATTAGGAATGTTTAATGGGCTCTACACATTCAATTATCAGCAGCCCGCTCCACCAGTCGATAGTCATCCTCTCATTAATGGTCCAGAACTGATTACCAAGGACAGAGAGAGAAACGGGGAAGATGTTATTCATTCACAGCGCTAATTAAATCCTCCTAGGTGGGACTTTCAATCCTGCTCCAAACTTTTTTCTAACATTTCACAAAGCACCACCTATGGCGACAATACGTCCAAAAATAAAAGCAATCGCAGAAAAACATGTTTCTTGATTTCTCTGCACCCTCATCTAAGTGGTTCTTTGTGCTGCCACTGATAGAAAACACAGTGATGTTATGGCTGCACACACATCTAATCTAACTCAGATACAAACCTCTCCAACTACTGCTGAAATTTTCCATCAAGGAGCTGGGCTCCGAACGCAGACCTGTGGAGCAAAAGGAGAAAACATCCTGTGATGAATATTGATGAAGCTTTGTCGTCTTGTTTTTGTTCCTTTTGCTGAACGCAGCATGGAGTAAATAAATGCCACTAAATATTTTTCAGGATTCTGCATTTGAAAGACGAGGATGTGCGGCTCCTTCTTGTTTCTCTTTATTCTGAGTGGAATTACAGAACTCACTGCCAAACAAACTGAAAGACCTTTACTTTATAAAGCCTTTCCTCTCTAGGCTGGATCAGATAGTTCTCTGCTCATCCTCACAGAGCGTGTCGGTATTGGAGAGAGAAAACTTTCATTTGAAGGCTAAAGTCAGCAAGCTGCCAGTGATCTATCGCTTCTTTGCTGGGCCTCTTGTTTTTACCAGCTTTTGTAACCCGCTGCAAAAGGCGAGGATTCACTTGTGTGCAAAATTTTGTGATCAAAATGGTTCATATTGTACCCTGTTTAGTAGCAACTGTGCTACAGTTTGCTTTACTCTATGATACAACAGCACCACCTTTGACTGGGCAAAAAGAAAGATAAAACATATTTTCTCAGAAGATGCTTTTAATCTATTTAAATAAATCTTCCAGATATCTTGTATTAGTAATCTCCTTTAGTACCATTTAACTGAAAGAAAGGCCGAGCTGTTATCTGTAGGGTGCTGCGTGCTTTTAGTAGGATTTGCACGATATAAAGTATTTTGTGTTCTCAATCTGTTCTGAACTTGATTTAAAATCCAAACCAAATGCTTTTATTTAAAGACAAACTAACAAAAGTGTTATTGTGAAATGTTATTACTGGCATTGTAAAAACACTTCGTTTTAGCTTTAACTTGTTTCTTAAAATTAGTTTAATTTTCCAAACATAATCATAAAGTTACATGAGTATTTTAGAGTTTAGGTGCCTGGGCACTTTGTACATTTGAAAACAACTTGTTATGTGTAAAGCAAAATGTAAAATAAAATAAAATAAACAAACTACTACTGGCATATTTAAATATTGTTTGAAAGAAGGGAATATTTATGACATTACGGTGGCATTAAATAAAATATCAATAAAAAGAGTGTGGAGAGAAAAGGTACAAAAAGATTAAATATTTAAAAATTCCCTCTAATCTGCTGTGATGCTTTTATTATGTTCTTTTTTGTACAGGTACTGACTGATTCCTTTTGACATTTTTCTTCTTTTGATATTGTTCGGCTAGTAAATGTTTATGTCTGGTTAATATTATTGAAATTTATTTATTTATTATTCTTTTAAATCTTGACATTTGAAATAAAGTCTTAGTTCATGCCATGGTCTGTATCCCAATGTTAAAGCATTGTTGAAAACAGCACCGACAGAACGCCTACGGGTCAACAAAATAACTCAGAGTTTTTAGTGTGCACCGCTCGGGTAAGTGTTCAAAACAGCAGGTTTCTTTTGTCGTCTGGAATTTCCACAGACCCACCAAACACGACTGAAAGGGTAACCACAACTCCTACACTCTACCTCTTCGTTTTACCAACTATGTTCCGGTGTCCCGTTTGCTTCGTGTGAGATGTTGTGACAGTTAGCAGTAGCTGCTGCTGCACGTGGCCGACTATCACTTACTCCCAACCCTAGAACATTTACTGCCTTATGTCTACAAGGCGGCCGTGACCGCATCTTTCACCGGCTTCTTCCTCGTGGAGACATGCCTCTTTGGATTTCCATCAAGGCTGCATTTAATGGGAGCTGCTGTAATCACTGCCTGTAGGCCTACAGGCGTCTCTGGTTAAATCTTGTTTCAAAACTTCTCAGACCTTAGGCTTCTCTTATGTGTCACTCCTGTTTTCATCACATGAGGAATACTCTACACGGGGCAGTGAATACCTACAAACCACTGAAATATGTATAAGCACACCCTGAAACCAACAAATGTGTTCAGTTGGAGCGACTTGAGTTGGGCGCCAAGAATTGCAACATGCTGTGCTCCACTTTGGTCTTCACTTCCGACAGGAGGGAAAAGAGATGTGTGACAGAGCTGAGAAAAGCAACAGAGAGAAAATCAAGAGTGCAGCAGTACAGTAACAAAGTATCCCCGGCTTGTTTTTCCTCCCGCCGTCTCTCTTGTTTCTGTCAATCTTTCAGCTCCTTTGATGTGTTTCCATGAGAACAACGAGACGTGAGCAGGTAGGTGCTGTCGCCCCTGGTGTAGCAACAACTACGCTGAACAGCGAGGAAGCGGCGCTGGAAGAGTTCTGTTATCTTTGCTTTTCCGGCCTGGAAATAAAAGGCAAATTCAGTACAATGGCTGAATTAGAATCCACATGCGGTGTTGAACATGTGCACAATGCAAACAGATCAATACTTACACATAATCCCTCTAAGATAATAAAATTAAGACCGAGGTCCTAATTTGAATGTAGCTGGTTTGGTCTCAGGTAACACTTTTCCTTAAATAACCATAAAATTAAAGGCGTAGCATTCCTTGAAGGAATGCATATCACCCGCCACCTTTCATACCAGACTTTTTATGCTGAGAAGGGACTGCCTAACTTATAACCATCTTTATGTTTACTAAGGTTGATTAGCTGTGGCCGCCATCTTAAATTGGGATACCTTCAAATATTAATGACATGTAGATATCCACCCATTGGGTATTTCCTGAGAGTTTCACTAAGATCTGTCCAGTGATTCGTGGAATATTTTGCTAACAGACAGACACACTTGACTCCAATAGTCCATGGTAAAGTTTAAAAACAGTTTTTGTGTGATCTGTTAGCATCTCAGCTACTACCGCACTAAATTTTAGCCCAATATCTGTAAACTTGGCTGCATGATAGCCCTTTTTGTGTTTGATATGGTCAGTTAGCTGTGGTAGCCATCTTGAATTGCATTACCTCCTAAGGTTTATCAGTTGTAAATGTACATTCAGTAATTACTTTCAGGATTTCATTCAAATCTGTGGAGTGGTTCATCAGATATAATTGCTAGACACAAATGAACATAAACATGGATCCTTATGCCAAAAGAAATTTTAAAATTTTGATTTTCTTTCATGAATGTTTGTAGATTTAAACATTCAGCCTGTTGTGTGCGCACAAGGTTACACGGGGCTGCGGAGATCCCATTTATGAAAGCCTGAGAGTCTCTCAATGCCATTTAGAGCCTTCTTGGACACCATGACAAAGTGGAGCAGTGCAGCAACATTCATCTTCCAGCTGTGGCCAGGAGCCTCTGACACCCCGGCAAACAGAGGGAAATGAAAAGAGGCTGCAGCAGCCAATGGCAGCATACTTCATCTGCTGAGAGACTTGGCTTCTCCTCCAGTTGTGTGGGCACTGCCTTTGAATGCAAACAATACGGCTACAAGAATGTAGGGCAGGCAGGAAAAGAGGCTTGCTTGGTTAAGTTGTGGTCGTCCCAATAGGCTTTCATATCAAACTCTTCTGCAGAGGATTCATAAGCAGGCAAATCCCTAAATTGTTGTATCGCTTACCCTGGTGTTAAAAGATAAAGATAAATCATTATCTTCATCCACCAGAGGTAGGTGTAGTAGGTAGGAGGTAAATTGTATCTACTGATCTTACATTTTTTAGGAAAAAGTGCTTCAAGCTTTTTTTTTTCCTCTACAACACAAACACAAAGAGATATATCAGTTCTAATTAGTGAACATAATGGACGGCATCCATTGAAGGATGGCTGGAGGGAAAGGTTTTCCTCACAATATACACAGTATATCAGACTGTAAATTTTCTTTACATATGTCGGTCTTGTAAAAACATTTCCATTTTCCACGTTTTCTAAATATATACTTGATATATATTGCAGATTTTTTTCTGCAAGGTTGGCTTTAGTATTGTTGACAGTTCAATACAGTGATCAAAACCTTTTTGGTCTTAGATTATTTGGTGTAATAAGTTGGGTTTTTTTTATAACTCCAGTATATTTAAGTTAGTTTTATTGTTCATCAGTCTTGTCTGTTCATTAAAGTAATACAGCATGCAAAGGTTTTGATATAATTGAGAAACTAGCATCTGCAAAACAAACTTGAGCATGTTTTCTGTCATTGTTGTCACAATTGGAGTTGTAGGTTAGATTAGAGGTGGGTCTGTGACATTGCTTTCAAAAGGCTGTGTTATAGGCTATTTGCACAAAGACGTAAGGGTTTCAAGATTTTTTAATTCTGAAACCCATTTATAAAAAATACCATTTAGGGGGTCCTAAAAGCCTGTGTTGGTGTGGATGCAAGGCTGAAGCAATAGAACTTATTTATATTGACAAAACTTGTTCTCATGTGGAGGGGGCATAAAATTAATTTTCTAGCAAAATAGAATTTTTCTTCAAGCTCTTCTGAGTTGAATTGAATATTTGCCTTCTATTTCGCTTCTCAAGAATAACTTTTACCCTAAAAAAGCCTTATGATAGCAAACCAGAATTATCTCTTAAAATGCATTTATTGACCAAAACTCTCACAATGCCTCCCATCACTGTTCCACAGGTCACTCTGTATGTTAAAGTAGGACTGATGCAGAGAAAATCATTTCTAATATCTGTCAGCCGAAAAGAAGCCCATATTTCCTCCACAGCTGAAGCAGCCAGCAGGTAAGCGCTCGCTCCTTCAGGCTTCATGTAACAAGTCAAATTTATTGGCCACACTGAATCATTTCTCCAGTAAAAGTGTGAATTATAAGGATTGCTTTTTGATGATCTTCTACAGCAATTTAAAACCTATCTGTCTATGTAAGAGCTGCAGAAATGATGGGCAGTAATTTAATCTCTGCTCCTGAAATTGCACTTTCAGGAAGACAGAAAAGGGAAAAGGAAGAAGCATACGGCACTAAGGCGACTCGTGGGTCATCCTTTTGGATTAACATGACTTGAATCAAAGCTTCCAAATGTATTTCTCATGTTTTTGTAGTCAGCTACTAGTTTTGGAACAGAAAGAAGTGAAGAAAGATGCTGATCAACACCCTGCTGTATCGCTGCACTCAGCAACACAAACACATTTAGTTTGGTTTGAATTTGATTATTCCTGCAATGCTTGAGATTTATACTGAGCTCAGTGTTGTTCTCTTTCACCACTGTCTAACACATGTGTTTACTGTGGGTGGCTATTCCTTGTGCAGTTGTGTTTTTCTTGTTTATGATACGAAGTAACTTCTGAAATGATATATTGCCTCTGAGGGGTCAAAACCCATTCCACCAGTAATCGGTGCATGTCCTGCAAGAAGCAGTTTACCTGCTTTCAGTGTCTCACATTGCTAAAAATTCTCCTTGACCCTCTTCTGGTTGTGTTTTGAAGTAGAATATTTATCACGTCTGGAGAATATGTAATGTCTTGGAAGCAGATGTGGTGCTCAGATGAGACGATCTGGGACCTCTGTTGTTGTTGAGTGAAAAACCCAAATTTGGAGGTTCTGTTTTATGCTGTATGGGTGATAACAATCTGCAGGAATGTTGGAAGTACAAACTACATGATAAATGCAAAGATTTATATTGTGATGACAATTAAATTACTATAGCTAGTCTCTTCTTTTTATCTACACTTAACTCCATTTCTTCAACCCACAGGTTATATTGGCCGGATGAAAGTAACCTCCATGTGTTAAATCCATCTCTGCACAAATGCTGAATTATTATATTGTTTATACCTAATTAATTTGTTTTCAATTAAACACATACTATCTGTGTCTGCATCATAGACACATTATTTTAATAGACCAAATGTCCCTGCCTTTTAGCTTTGTTGGGAACAGAAGCCAGCAGGACCCAGTTTATGGAACCTGCCATATTGAATTTTGCACTGAAACCAAACGATAAGGAAGCTGGTTCTGTTCAGAATAAAACTTCCAGGTTCTGGTCCTCATTATTTACAGTCTATGGTTTGTTCACCTGGTGGATGTGAGTAATACATGTTGTCATTTAAAAATCCAGATCTTTAAAATGGCAAAGAAGTGACGTTATGATATATTTCTGTCTAAAGCAGTAAAAAAGTTTAGTGTTTTGCGAAACGTGTGAGGCTGACATTGTGCAGATCTGGGCTGGTGTTTTGCCACTGTGTAAAGTTTTTGCTAACTGTGGGGGAATAAATTTATTATAGTGTGTAAGCAATTGTAAAATCTGTAAAGTGATGACTACAACTATAATGGGAGAAAAGGACTGCTCGCTCATGGCTTGACTAGAGAACCTTATTGATTTATATTGATTTTTAGGTAGATTATATTAGTGTGAATGAGTCAGCACCTCTAAAATTTCTTGTCAGCCAGAGGAGGAGGAGAAGCGGCAACTAACTTTCAATCAGCCCTCAATGCAACATTAGTTACACCTCCTTCAAGAGCCTGACTCAGTTTTTTTTCACTTAACTACCTCTGTACAGCACCTTGAGATGACTTTTGTTGTGATTTTCTGCTTGAAAACAAGCTGAATTATAAGTGAGATTCAAGTTTTCTTTCACTCTCTCGGCCATAAAACAAGCCTGAGCAAATCCAGAGAGAGAGATGTGAGCTGGTATGGAGCAGACTCTATGAAACTTTCATGTACCTCCTTCACTTTGGGGTGGAAGAAGACAGCATCTCAAAATGTAATTAAATACAATGATGTTAGCTGGTTAAAAATCCCAAGGGTAAATATGTGAGGGTTAAGTCATTAATATAAATATCTTTCTTCAAAGGCGCCTGATGTATTTTAATTTTTTTTAGGTGAATTGTAGCGTGGCAGCCAGCCAGGCACACAGCCACAGCAGGAAGTTGGTGTTTGCTCATCAAGTGACTCAGTGGTCCCGAAACAGCAGCCTTGTCTCTGCAGCTTACCCTCATATTTCCTTGCTATCAGTGATGCAATTTAATATTTCGCCAAGGAGCAGTTAATGCATCTAAAACAAAGAGACAAAATATAAAAATTTAATTAGAATTTTGGTGTGAAAAAATCTTGACTTGCACAGTGACATTTGCCATTCATGTTGGTTTCACGTCCCTCAGGAGCGCGGGCTTTATATTCTTGCTGGAATCACAGCGCTGTCCACTTAAATGTCGAGCGGCTGCTGCCTTTACTTTGCATAGAGATTATAATGATTCATCCTTTCTCAGAAGAGCTAATCTTAGCATCCATTTAGCAAAGAAGTGTTCCACCATTATGACAAGTGACCTCTATTTCTTTTCACAGAAAGCACAGCTTCCTGCCTGAATCAGAGAATGGCCAGCAGGCACATAATTCAAATACTGTCCAGAAAAGTGCTGTGGTGGCAGATTGCAAAGGAGGCCTTGAACTGCATGAAATATTAAAGTGTTAAGATTAGATGAGAAAGTGTGCTACAAGAACTCATCAAATTGGTGACGCTCCAAAAAATGTCTGGCCTTCTTCTGCTACGGGCGGCGAACGAACAAACACAGGACACAATATTTATCATAGCCTGCCACCGAAGCCAAAGGCAGAATGATAATCTTTTTATGTGTCTGCGTGTTTGTTTGTCTGTACTGTTAGCAAAATATCTCATGAACCACTGGTCAGATCACAGTGAAAGTCTCAGGTGGTAATCACTGGATGAGCATCTACAACTGATTACCTTTTGGAGGGAGTTATCATTTAAGATGGCAGCCACAGCTAACTGACCTTAGCAAATACAAAAATGCTTATAACTCAGCCAGTTTTACAGATATTTAGATACATTTTGGTGTGTTATATACATAATCTAAAAACTAGATAGAGATCTATTTTTAAAACGTTGCCATTTCCTATTGAGTTCAACTGTATTTGTTAGCAAAATATCTTGTGTAACACTTGGCAGAGTTTAATAAATCTTTCATAAAACAGTCATTGAGTGAAAATCTACATTTGAGCACAAACACATCTTGCAAAGTCTCAAAATATTGTATGAGATAGCTCTAAAGGTCATTTATGAGATTTGACAAAAACAACTATAACTCCGTTTCTTATCAGCATAAAATGATTTTGGTTGAAAATTCTGGCAATGAAGGCAGTGGGCAATATGCATTTCTTGAAGGAATCCTCAGCCTTTAATTAAAGATTCATTTGTAGATTCTGAGAGAGACACGCAATGCTAAGAAGGAGCCACAGTAAATAAGACATATTATTGCCTGTTATTACATTCTGAGACAAAAAATACAAACAGAGGCTACACGAAAAGGATATAAATAAATGGAGGGAAATGAGCAGAAATGGCTAAAATGAAAAGAGATAAATAAAGCAAAACAAATTAAATCAAAAGAGGCAGAAATTGCAGCGATGTAAAAAGGGAGAGCAAAAACTCAGATCAGGAGTAATCAAGCATGAGGCTGTTGTGCAAAATTTACAGCCGTAATTTGGAATCCCACAGCTTTGGCATCTGGGTGAAGCAGGAGCCACAACAGAAGCTCATTTGCCAGAAACGGTCAACGATCAGTGGGCATTTCTGTCGCCAGTTCCCGCCCCCCTCCTCCCATCTCTGCTCTCTCTGTCTCTGGAGTGATTCTCTGTCCTGCAAGGACCACAAATGAAACCTGCGTCTTATGACAGGCAGCATATCTCCACAGCACCTGAGCAGTCAGTCTTGAAAGACTGCGCCCTGACGGATAATTTCGGTGAAGAAAAATGGGAATTGGTAGAATTGTAAGACAAAGAGGACACGTTTAGGTCCCGCTCTCAGAGTGCGGTGCTATTTTGGATTTTCTTTTAAGCAACAATCGCCCAACATCCCCACATCCATCTAACAGGCAAATAGTCACAAGGGAATATTTTCCACTTTTTCAAAAAGGCCTAAATATGGCTGGCTTGGCCAGGGATAATAAATATGCACTATTTCAGGGCCCAAAGAGAGTTGTTTCCACGGGCCCTGGACTTAGGTGCATTATTCCTGGAGGGAGACAGCACGAGGCAGAGAAAGCCAGAAACCACAGTCATAATTCATTTTTCTGTTTAATTTCCCAGAGGGAAGCTGCAAAACCCCAAAGAGATAAAGTCTATTTGTTGTACATGCATTAAAAATATTAATTGACTAATGAACTCTCTTAGCTGATGGCATGTACCTGCAGTGAATGAGACTTCATGCCTGCACAGGTCTTCCTCAGGCCTCCAGAGGGGTTTGCAGGTCAGATGGGATCCGTGGAATCCTCCTGTGAGCTCAGTGTCTACCTCAGCCCCCCCCACCCCACCCACCAAGCTGTTATATTCCATGAATGCATTTAAAGAGAGGTGTTGCACGCCGCGACCTTCAGATTCCCAAGAGCCAAGTTATGTTTGAAACAAAACTGTTCTTTGGGAGTTTTGTCTGACCTCGATATAAGTATTTACAACTCGTTTCAACGGCCACACATGGAGGTGGAGGAAAAAGGCACGAAAAGATGCTGCATTTTTATACTGCGTTCAAATAAAATCAGATGGTTTTTAAATATTTTTTGGACCAGTTACACTGTATTTATACTGTAGTATATGCCTTTACATAAAAAAGGGAAAAAAGTGTTTGTATTGACTGAACAAAAGACATTTTCACTTTAAATTATCACTCATAGTTATATACTTGTAGTGCTAACAGATCAACAATTTCTTCATTTAAAATGTTGGCATGAAAGGTGGTGAGTGATCTGTATTCCTTTAAGGAATTCTAGTTTTGTTTTCTTTTCATTTAATATTTTTTTGCTAATCTCAAATCTGGTTTTAGCTAGTTACAGAGAATAAGAACAGATGAGGGGAGGACATGCAAACCCCACACAGAAAGATCCCAGGCAAAGAGGCGAACCTGCAACCCTCTTGCTAAGAGGCGATAGCTCTAACCACTGCCCCGTCTTGCTGCCTTTTCTTAAAATAAAGCCTGACAGCGGTTGTATAGCAGCAGTACTGATGTGTGGTTAGCTGCGTGTTGGCAGCACTGAGAGCTAAATAATCAATCATCATGCCGAACCTGAACAGAGGAGAGGGTGACTTACAAGTTGTTAAGAGGCTGGTGTAAAAAGCTGTATATTGATGAAACTAAAGTTTATAACCACCACCTTTGCAGCCGAGAAACACAATACAGTACATACAGACACAAATAAATTTGTTTGTACACTTTTATTAAAGAAAGGAAAACCCACAAAGGTCTCTGAAATAACTTGAAACTGACAAACGTATAAGAAAAAACTACTGAAAATACACTAATGAAAATCAAACATTGCTTTTGAATTATGGTTCAACAAAATTATATATATAGCCTATATAAAAAATAAAACTGGCCTTGATAAAAAGAATGGTATTTCTAAAAAGGACATTTATAATTTGACCACAGGAACATGTTAAACTCAGATGTATCACAGGTGTCTTCAATCTGTAATCAGTCAGTCTGCTTATTTAAAGGGTGAAAAGTAGTCACAGGGCTGTTTGGTATCATGGTGTGTACCACACTGAACATAGAGCTCAGACAGCTGAGGACAGAGTTGTCTCAGGAGCTTAGAAAGAAAAGACTGAGCAGCCTGTTATAGGTAAAGACTATAAGTTTCCAAGCAGCTGATGTTCCTGTGACTACAGCTGCTCAGATTATTCAGAAGTTTAAGGTCCACAGGACTGGAGACAACCTCCCTGGATGTGGCAACAAGAGGAAAAATATTGACAAGCCAAAAAGCTTCTGGGTTAATGTCCTTTGGACAGATGAGACAAAACGGGAGCTTTTTGGCAACAAGTCCCATCAGCTCTATGCTCACAGACCCAAAACTGAAACAGAAAGGGACACAGCACCTAAAGTAAAACATGGAAGATGCTCGGTTCTGTTCTGGGTCTTGAACCTGTGCAGTGCACAATGAAAACTCAAGACTGTCGGGGTATTCTGGAGCTGAACTTGCTGCCCCATGTCAGGAAGCTTGGTCTCAGTAGCAGGTCACTGGTCCTCCAACAGGATAATGTCCCAAAACACAAACACCCAAAAATGGATCAGAACAAAACGCTGGACCATTCTGAAGTGTCCTTCTGAGCCCTGATCTAAAACCTACAGAACATCTGTTGAAGGAGCTGAAACCCTCAGAGAGAAGACATCCTTCAGACAGATGGAGCAGTTTGCTCATGAGGAGTGGACCAAAATACCTGTGGACAGGTGGACAAGTCTCAGAGAGAGATACAGAAATCACCTGATAGCCTCAAAAGGTTGTGCAATCAAATATTAAGTTTAGCATGCCATCTGTTTTGTTAGGGACTGATTCATTAGTTTGTTTTTTAAAATAATTCTGAAACAACAACTCAAAAGCAATGTTTAATTTTTATGGTTTCTTTCTTTTAATTTGTCAGGTTCAAGTTATTTCAGTCACAATTGTCAGTTTTTTTTTCTTTAACAAAAGGGTACAAATTACTTTATCTGCATCTGCAGCGGAGTGCAACACCTAATTCTTTGTCTTTCTGTCTTTTTTTCTGGTTTGTATAATGTTTACTTGCAAAGCACTTTGTTACATTGTTTTTAAGAATGCAATCTGAAGTAAAGTTAAATTACTGCTAATAACTGTGAGCAAGACCTTTGAAATACTTACATTATGACCAACATTAAAAAAAGAAAAGGTGGCAGTTTTTCCACATAGTTGGCCATATCTGTAGAGCTTAAGGTGCTGATCGGGTCACCATTTATTTAGACCAAAGAATGCCATCATCAGCAAAAAAAAGCAGTGATTCAGACCAGAGGTCAAGAATCTGGATGCTTTCCAGTCCTCAAGTGCACTAAAGTTTCATATCTTACCTGTACAGTCTAAAAAGACACAGCAAAACTTTAAGTTTTGTCATAAGCATTTTTGCTTCAGCTACCACACAAAAAGTGTCTGTCATTTGCATTTCAAACACTGCGCGCTGTTTTGCAAGAGTGCCTTGCCAGTCACACCTCTGCACCAAAGCAGAAAAACAAAATCAGTCACTGTTCTTCTCAACAGCAACTGGAATTTAAGGAGCTTGAGCGACAGTATCAGCTAAAAATTTGTGCCAAGTTCCTCTTGTATTCCTTAATAACATATCTCATTTAGGAAACTACTATTTTGAATGCTTTATCTCGGGCAGCATGGCAGGGCAGTGGTTAGCGCTGTTGCCTAACAACAAGAAGGGTACTCCAGTTTCCTCCCACTAAACATGCATGTTAGGTTAATTGGTAGCTCCAAATTGTCCCTTGGTGTGAGTGAGAGTGTGAATGGTTGTTTGTCTCTATGTGGGCCTGTGATGGACTTGCGACCTGTCCAGTGACTGCCAGAGATAGGCATCAGCTCCTGCTGTAACCCAGAAAGCAAAAAGTGGGTAAAGAAAATAGATGGATGCTTTATCTTCTAATCTCTCCGAGTATTTAATCATGGCTCATTAATTTTAAGTATTTTTTCCTCTTGTACCTCATGAATACAACAGCAATGTAATTTGTAAAGTACAACAACATTCTACACATGGACAAGGTCTGCTGTCGATAACATTTAAAAGAGAGAGAAAAAAACGGTTAACCTGGAGACACATTTCATTACCACTTCAGCAATATTCATTTGAATTAATGGCCAAGTGCTGGATGTTCCCTTCACAGCTTTCAAACTCTGGTTACTCAGAAGAACAGGCAGCAGTTTAATTAGAAAGTCTTGGCTCTATTGTGGGGAAAGGTGGGTGGAAACAGGAGAAGGAGGAGGTGGTAGTCACTGATGGAGCACTCTGGCTTCAAACCCATTTTGTAGTCATAGGGGTGGGATGGAAAGCTCAAAATAAAAGTGAAACAAAGGAGTTTAATGGGATGGTAATAAAGCAGATGTTCTGATTAAAAGAGTATGTTTCTTCAGTACACTTGTCAGTACAGGTGACATCATTTGTGATAGTGCTTGGTGAGTTTAAACTTCAGAACAGAATCTTGTGCAGCCAAGCTTTTCCTGCGGCTTTGTCACTTTTGGCTTGCGGCTCCCCAAACAAGCTACATATGCTGGCTGTTGTGTGTGGCAGCGTTGCCCTGTGGATAACAAGCCCACCGATTGGCACCAAAGCTGCCACCATCCTGACCGGACCTGCAGCAGTATCGAGTAAATGCCATAATGCTCCCATGATGTCTTCCTGTGGAGGGAGTGGGCCACCTCGGCCTCCCTGCTCTGCGGTTTCGCTGTGTAATGAAATATGTCTCCCTTGATGTATGGCTGCAGGAGAAGCCCAAATCGAAAATTGAATCACACTAACTTAATTTGTGGTTGGGGCAATCAAATTACTTGTTTTGGCTGCTGTGCTGACGATGAATTCATCTTTGTGACAAAGCTGTCACGGCGACGTAAAGGGGGCGGAGGAGACGGAGTGAATATGTGTATGTATGTATTGTATGGGGGTAATGGTGAACAGAGGCCAGCAGAGAACTTTGCCATGACTGCTGCTGTCGGAATATTGTGCCAGTAAGGTGGATTTGCTGTCACTATAAACTGTGATGTTCCCAGGAGTTTAATAATACCAACAATAAAAGTTATTTTTTTACAGCAGCCAATGGACAACTACAGTTGTAGGCAGCTTAAACAGGTTTTGGTTACCCTGTGGAGCAGTTGGAAGGGAAAATGTCAGAAAGCGTCGGCATCCACAGTATGTGTTCATTTCTTCAGCAGCCGAACAGCTTGGCATCAGCGCCTCAAGACTTAAAGCTTCATATGGCTACAGTAAGACTGAGCTTAGTCGCCCTTTTAAAAGATCAGTTCATGGAAAAAGCAAGAAAAACTGTTTCTGCCTAATTTTGGAGTGTGTAGCCAGCCTGTAATTAAAGCTAGATTGAACAGGGGATGACATCTCCCACTGGGTTGCGTTGATGTAAAATCTAAGGCTAAAATGGTGCCAGCTTTTTGCGTTGGAGTTAGAGAGAAGAATAGAAATGGGAACAGATTAAAACACACTGATGATGCCAGGCAGCATGCTCAACTTTTCAATGGAAACAACTTTTCAGCATCCTGAGGACACTTTGATAAGTGGAGGATGTTTGGATCAAACAGCCAGTGCAAAAAAAGTAGATAATCAGCTCTAATGCTTGAGACACAAATGCCCACTTCTGCCATTAAATCATAAATTAAAGTCACTTAAAAATGGAATAGAGTATTACTTAAGTTAATGCAGCCATTTGGGAACGATTAATGTTTGTGCCACAATTTGCAGGATCTGTTAAAACATTTATCCCAGAGCCATTAAAGTCAATTTGTTGGAGTTAAAAATCATAAGACAGGGGACAACCAAATCATTCTTTGAAGATTACAAATGTTCATGTCATGAACGGTGGATGGCAGGACACAAATGCAGGCAAGTATGAAGCAGACTCGGGAATAAAACAGATTATGAATAACGTAACTACATTAAACAATAAAAGGGCACAATACCTGTGAGGTAAAGTCACTCATTGCAAAGTATGAAATCAAACAAAAAAAGTTATCATTATTTATATCAAATGTTGCCGTTTGAAAGTGTTTACTCCAGTAATTTTCCAGATATATTGATATGCAATTCTGAAATGCAGGTACACACTCCATGTAAATAAAGCACGTGATTGAATCTGCCAAAAGCCACATGGAAGCTTGAGTCATGTCATTGACCTACATTAGGCTGGCTTAATGGATCAATCCAACCTTACCAAGAGTTGAGTGAACATTGAGACTGATTAGACTGACTGATACATTCAGCAGCCTCTCAGCGCCATCAGCATGTAACAGTCAGCAAACCTACATTTGTGTAGTGATCAATGTTGTTCAGCTGAGAAAAAAGCAACAAACAGGAAATCAGAAGAAAGTGTAGAGATTTACTATTAGCTAATGTGGTGTTCTTTTACAGCGGCATGTTGTTTTTCAAAACGAGTTGTTTTATAAGTCTGCTCTTTTACTGATGCCTGGCTGATAAGGCACTAATTAATGATATCGTTTGATAAAGCATTGATTCACAAATGACCAGATTATCCCTTTAACCTAGCATGTACATTTTCAGATTAAGGAGGAAACTGGAGTCCCTGGAGACAACCCAACCTGGCCTGCTTGGTGATTTGAACTGAAGATCTTTCTGCTCTAAGGCAAAGGTGCTTACCACTAAACCACAGTAGACTAACATTTGGAAGATATTCTAGATGAAGAGAAAAGTGATGATGTTCTGTACCTTTAGCAGGTCCTGACTGGGACATGAATGGGTGAGTGTAGTAAGGTCAAACTCAGCAGTGGACTTATCCTTGAAGCAAGGCTGATGGGAGGAGACATGTAGGGCGGAGCAGTGTTCACGTGTCACTCATCTTCCCATCCTTCACTTCACACATTGTGAAAACTAGGGCCGCAGGCATGGAATAGTTCTGCACAGTCAAACTCCATAAAAGCAGAAATAATAGTGTTTTTATTCACTGAAGTGAACACGCCATGCAGAATTAACAAGTTGCAAGATTTGTCTCTTGTTCAACCAATTTCCCCAATTGGGAATGAGTTTGTGACGGGCCAGCGCAAATAAAGCTTGTCCAGGCATACAAGTTTACTCACCATCCGTAGATGCTTCACACTCGCTGATGAAACAAACAGAGGGACCATTTTAAAGGATGGATACCCTTTTATTTATTTTTTTTATCTTCAGGGAGCAAATCACAGCCAAGCAGAAAAAATATAAAAAGGACTCAGTGGTCAGATTTACAGAGATGGATCAACATGCTTTTATCTAACAGTTTCGTCATGTCCAAATCAACACAAAGAAAAAATTCTGACATATTCAAAACACATTTGCTCGCCTTCCTACATGGTTAGATGTGAAGGACACGCCATTGGGCTTGTGAAGGACACATTGTTGGGCTTGTTACAGTGATTGGGTTAAAGGGGTGTATTTTTAGCAGTGGGAATGAAAGAATGAGGATAGACTCAGTGGAATAAAAATAATAATTTTATTCAAATTACATGGCCTGTACATGGATGGGGGCTGACTTCTGGTTGATCTCAAATTTTGGTTCATAACACCAAATTTTAACATAATTTAATTTACAACTTCTGTGAGAAGTCTTTCTAATGTCACACTTTTACATCACTTTGCTACTGTTTTAAGCACTCATTAAAGGGGGCAAAAATCTAATTTATTGACAGCAATATTTAGATTACTTGTTTTATTCACCCTTAATATATATCAGATCTCAACAACTGAGGGCTGAATCCACTCATTACATGGAATTTTCATCTTATTTTACTGTATTTGCTTTTTAAGATTTTATTACAGAATAAAAAATAAAATAAAATCAACAGACAAACAATAAAATGACGAACAATCAACACAACAACAACGAGAAGCACCGGGAGATTGCAAATCTCATTAAAATTTTGTACGATCTGGATCATGATCTGGATCACGACCAAAACTGAATGACTTTGTTTTTTGTGAAAACCCCAACATTTCCTTAAAATCTGATGAAAACCTGGTCATTACTTTTTAAGTAATCTCGCTAACAGACAAGCAAACAAACCAACCAACACTACCAAAAACATAACCTCCTTGGTGGAGAAATGAACACTAAAATGTGGAGAATAATTGGAGTTTTAGCATCAAGTAATTATTCTGAATTATTTAAACTAGTTTTAAATGCTTATATTAATTTAACAGTGATTTAACAAAGATAACACTCTAAAGCAAGAGTTAACTTTTTATGATACAAAGGAAGACTAATTATAAGTTTATCTAAAGCCCAAGAATCTTTTGAGCATGATCTTTGATTAATGCTATACTTGGTTTAAAAAGTTTGAGAACTACTGCTGTAGAAGATAAAGACTCTATTTCATACTTAATGTGCTACATCACTGCACAAATTTCAAATAAGTTCAAGGTCTCAGCCATTGGTTTAATGTCTTCTTCAATACAGCAGGACATTAATTTTGAAAAGTAGAACTCCATTTTAAATTAAACGGACATTAAAGCAGGGTAAGTGACATTTGAAGTCCAATCGCAGGAGTCAAACTTCGGTCTGTTGCTTTGAAATCATCCAACCTACGTAACCTGCTTCACATTAATCCTGTCCTTCAGTGCGCCGAAAATTTGTTTTCATGACTTTCTGCTAATTATTTCCAGTAAATGTAATAAAATGAGTTTGTGATTAAAACGTGTTTATGAGATTTTCAAATCATTACATTCTGCTTTTATTTACATTTTACACAGTTTCCCAACTATGTAGGAATTGGGGTTGTAAGAAATCATCACTAATTCAGTTTTGCTCAGCAAAAACCACAATATATTGTAGCCGCATACTTACAGTCCTTACAATCTCAACATCTGACAGATCATTAGACCTGATGAAAATTGGCCTCCAGCAGCATACCCCCACCACATGTCTCAATAACCACCACAGCAAAGCAATTCTGGCCCCTGAATAGCTTCATTTAACATTCATGCACAGCAGCCAACCTGCTTTTAGTTCCTTAGGAGAGATGACAGCAACCCAAAAATAGTTTGTGTTTTCCCTCTTGTGTTTTGTTGGGCCTGTGTCCTGCTGTGACTCCCTATGACAGCGCCCTCTTTTTGCATTGCCTTTGTCACCTTCAATCACCTTAGCGAGGGGAAGCAGGTAGAGAGGAAACAGTGGATGTGAAGGAACAGCTTGAGATACTGTAGGTAACATTTAAAGACAAAACCATTTTTAAATACCAATGAAGAACCAGAGGTATGGATAAAATAGTGCAGCAGATTCAAAGATAAAAGTAGAACAATGGATGGTTGAGGGGAGGACTTTGGAGCTTTAAATGGAGACAGCTTTTAAGAAAGTGGTGGGAATAGCCGAAGAGATTGGGAGAAAAAAATCGCTCCTGGGAGAGCACCAACATGGAGACATGAAACAGGCAGGAAAACCAGGCAGACTGAATGAAAACAGCTGGAGTAAAAAAGAGAAGGGAGTAGAGATGCTGAGAGGTGTGAAAGTGTGTCAAAGAAGGCAATGCTCTTTTGAGAGCTATCTTCATGTCCTGGCACAGCACCACTCCGCTGTCAGGTCCACCTTCCCCGGACAAGGACTGCTTGTCATGTTAATGGTCTGGAAGAAAGACTATGTCACTTTATCACCTTGCTGCGACGCTAACACGGCCATAGCTTTTGTCTCCTCGGCTCCCTCTCTGCTCCACAACTCCCTTGGAAGTGACTAATTGATCCTGGGAGACAAGCTTTTTTTTTTTTCTGTCTAGCAGGCTGATGAACAATGTGAGAAAAAGCCGCTGATAAAGGGGAAAAGGAGAAAAAAGAAAGCAGGATGTGCGCCCAGCTCAGGATAATGTAGCCCACTGTCTGCTGCAGTGCTATCTCATTTCCCCGCACAAAAGTAACATCACCACTTTGTAAATGAAAGTCAGTCAGGCGAAAGATGCCCCTCACGCTCTGGCAGCTCCTTCTTGAGATAATGGGCGCGTGTACATTATTCCTGTAGACACAAGATCAACTCAGAAAAAGCAGTATGTGGGTAGTTAATGAAATCCATTCAAGTGTGTGTACGCCTCCTGTATCCAACCCTCTTAGATTCCTGAGTATTCTTACAGGAATATGGAGAATGAATGGTGGGCTTATATGCTGAAACATCCGTCCATCCAGCTGCTTCACAGTATGACTCCATATCTCTGCCCGTCTTTGCTGGATCTCATTCTGTCTAAAGCTACAAAAGGAGTTATTGTTTACTTTCCCTTCATCTTGATGCTAAATGCCCCAGGATGCAGGCAAGTGGGGTAAAAAAAAAAAAAAAAAAAGATTCAGCAAACAATATGAAAACAAACACAAAAGAAAACTGCTCCATTTTCAGATGGGAAAGGCTCAGGCCATGAAGCGCCTGTGGAAATAAGCCAAGATGAACAGAAGGGTGGAAAGCTATCTAAGGGAGGCGAGAATCTACCCCCCTCTCAATCGCTCTGGCCTTGTCAGATATGGTTATGCTTATTGGAGACGCAGGCGAAGGAGGTCACTGCACCAGCATGCCGCAGAACATCACCATGCCTGGGTTATGATAAGAATGGTGGCGAGAATCATAGCTTACTGTGCAGTGTATGGAGAATGAATGGAAGATAAGGCCAAGAAGCTGGACACAGCTGAACATCTGCACTATGTGTGTGTGACAAATCATTTAGCTTGTAAACGAACTAGATCATTGGGATGATTATTTGCAAACAAAGTATTTTTTTATCTGTCTTTTAAAAATATGACACCAGGAGGTTTGCTCCAACTTCTCAGCCTCCCTGGAAAGGTTTATGGTAGGGTGCTGGAGATGAGATTTCAGCTGATAGTTGAACCTCAGAGGCAGAAGGAGCAATGCATTTTTATTCTGGTCAGGTAACACGGGACCAGCTTTTTTACCATTGCAAGGATATTTGAGGATGCATGGGAGTTTTCTCAACCAGCAGTGAGTACTTTGAGAGTATTTGGTCTTTGTATAATGAGGTTGAGAGCTTGGTTTGTCTTGCTTTTAACAAGCCTTACTCATTTTTGATAAGTGTTAGAGTTCGACGATGCCTTTTGGTACAAATTCTGTTCATAGCTTATATAGACAGAATTTCTAAGTGCAGCTAATGGGTGGAGGGTCTCCTGTTTGGAAGAGTGGTTTGCAGCCAAGTGTGACACAGCTGAGATGAAGCTTACCATAAGTATGAGATCTTAGAGCTTCTGACCCAAGTGGAAGTGTTCAAGTGTCCCATTGGTTCAGTGTCTGCAGCGATGCTGTACTGGTCTGTTGTGGTGAAGAGAAAGCTGAACTAAAAGGCAGGGCTGTCAAATTACCAATCAGTCTTTGTTATAGTTCTCACCTATGGTTGTGAGTTATGGGTAATGATAGATCACGAATACATGAAGCTGAAATGAGCTTCCTCCACAGAGTGACTCACCTGTAGGTGAAGAGCTCAATAAATCAAGTGGAGCTCTGACTAAAGTCACTGCTCCTTCAGATTGAAAGGAGTTGGTTGAGATGGCTTGGACGCCTTCAGAAAAAGGTGTTCTGAGAATGTTCTACAGAAAGAAGACCTCAGGATAAACTCAAGACTCACTGGAGAAATCTTACAGCTAGCCTAGAAATGCTTGGAGCCCCCTTGGAGAAAGTAGCTGGGGAGATGAAGGTCTGAGGATCTTTGAGCTGGTCTCAGATCAAAGGCAGAAAATGGATGAATGGATGAAGTATTTCTACGTTTATTTTCATCCTCCTTTATTTGTCTCCAATTTGAAACTTAAAGACAATAAAGGATTGTAGAAAAATTAGAATTTTTGTCGTTGCTGATGTAGTATGTATGAGTTGGGTTGTAATTGTTGTATTTTAAAATGTTTTGTTCTCGGACTTCTTAGTTTTACTCTTTACTGTCTCCTATAGTTTATTTTTCTGCACAAGATCAGCTCATTACACAGTTTGTGATTGTTTTCACACTTTTCCACTGAAAAAGTCTATGATTTCCTTGTTCTTTTTATGGATTTTAGTTTTGTGTTTTCAAATCTTGCTGGTTGATTTAGTTCTTTTTTTCCCCTGTTTCCTTGTTTACCTGTAAACTGTTGGTTGTCTGCCTCTTTTCTTTCTCAGATCGTCACACTTGGACTGATCCAGCACGAGCAATCTCAGGGTCTGGAAATGGAACACCTTATTTTACTGCAGTCTTTATTAAAGCTGTTAATTATGCCAGCGCTTTTTATCGTTGGAACATAAACATGTCTGAGTGGAAAAGGTTTTTCATTGACATCGGTGAATCTCACTGAACGTTTTAGTTCACGTTACAAACTGAGCTCAGAGTCAGGGTTTTGTGACAGACTGCAGAGACTCTCACCCCTCCTCCTTCCCTCAGAGAAACATCACTAATGATTGAAGGTTTAAGAAAAACAAAGGTCACATTAACAGTCATGAACCTACCTGAACTTTTCCTCCATTTTCTCATATAGCATCTTCATCCCACTCCTACCAGCTCCTGCTGATCTCTTCCCCATTCTACCATCACTCCCCCTTTTTTTCCACACCCTAATCGCTGAGACTTACAGAAAAATCAATTTCCACTACCCAGTGGAGAAGTCCAATGTTTCACCAGTGTGTCTGATTGATGATGCGCAGACACCATCTCACACCCCACTGGTTTTTATTGCACCTCAGAGTTGGTCGCCATTCACTGCATTTTTATGGCAAATAATAACAGGAGATGTAATAGCAATTCCCCCCGGTGAGTAAATCTGAGCAGGGAGACAAGAGCACGGCCCGCCCAGACAGCTGGAGGACAGTCCCACGTCAACAAGTTACTTAGGCTGAATGATTAGGTGCACTGCTGTGAAGAGCTGGAGGGGCGGGCAATCCAACAATCAGACCTGAAGGCTGTTTCTGAGATCATCTCCATCCAATCTGAGCCTTCAAAGGACAACAATGTTCACGGCTTTAATATTGCTGAGTGGCCACTTTATCAGCTGCATCTGGAAAACATCCATACACACACACACCAACACACACACATTCTCTCAAACACAGCTTCAATTCAATAAATAGCAGAAAGAGTGAGGAAGCTTTTAGGGACACGTGGAGAAAACACGTGACTCGAGTGTCCGCGTAAGATGATGTCTTTTCAGAGAAATCCAATCTAAACTCCAGAGATTTTCACACATTTTCCAAACAAGGTGTGAAAACACCAACACTCATACACAGACAGCTCTGAAAGAAAAAACACTTTGTGTTCAAAAGGGACCAGAGAATGACCAAACACTCGTACAGGCCAGAGGAGAGCAGTTGGAAGAGGAGCTTGACTCACTGTGAAGCGTCCTGGACTGCTCCATAAACAAAAACGATGAAATAAAATGATCTTACAAAAAAAATTTGGTTCAAAATTTTATGTGAATTTGTGCAACTTGTCTGTTGAAAATGACACAAAAAGCTTAAAGTGCTCAATATTCAATAAACTGACAAATCTAGGAAGAAGCAGTAAGTTTGTTCAGAGTTTTAAAAAAATGTAATTACATTTTTAACATTGTGGTAATAGCTCTGTGGGGAAAAAATTGCCTAATTACCTCAGTTTGGTTTAATCCTAATGTCAGCAAAACAACAACAGACAAACATTTCTAATTAACTCCTTATTAATGTAGAAGTCTACAAATCTTTGCTAAATTTTGAACTCAAATAGGATTAACACTTGCTTGCTGACAGTGGTAGAAATTGTGCCTTATTATCACTGAGTCCTTGTGGTTCATGCAACAGACATTGTGCACCTATGAGAAAAATAAAATAAATAAATAAAAAACAGCAGCATTTTTGTTTGTTTTTCAAAAAATAGAAAAATAAAAAGCCAGGTTTTTTTCAGATTTGTGCTGCAGACTTTATGTCAGAGTAACAAGCCAGAGTTCGATGGTGACAGCAGGGATTACTGGGCTAACAAGATGTGCAATAATACCAATACTGGAATAGCCGAGCCTCTTTATTCACGGGTCCAACAGGATTTATCTTTTAAGCTGAAATGTTGCAGCAAGATTTAGAAATATCTGATTTAATCCCACAGTGAGATGGTGACCTCAGCTGAATAAACTCACCTGCAGAGCTTCCACACATCATCCAGGCTGATGAGACAGCATGAGTAAAACGTTACATTTCTAAAATGCTGAGGGCTCAAGTTCTAATTTAAATGAAGAAAACCGACATCTAATACAGCATAGTGCGAGTAAATCTGGAAAATCTTACAAGCGCTTTGCAACAAATAAACACATGCAAGATTGAAATAAATGCAGCCAATTAAGAATAAGTCAGAGAAATTGTATTTTATGTGAAAACCCAGAGTGTATGTTGAGTTGTGAATGATTTGCTGAAGAAGCTAAAACTGAGTTGCTACAGTTAAAAGAAGCAGAACATCAGCTAAAGGCTAAAAGGAGCAAAAGGTTAGCTGTGGATCAGTGGTTAGAGCAGTCATCCTCCAATATGAGAGTTGGAAGTTCAATTCCTGGCAGCCGTCATGTGTCAAGACAAGTCTTGGGCAAGACACTGAACCCCTCAGTGCCTCCCATGTGCCCCATCAGTGTATGAATGGAAATTAAAGCACTGATTAGACTCTACAGAATGATTTATTCAGGTTAGCTTTGTGGAGATGTAGCAGAGGGCTGTATGAATGTGTGTGGATGGGTAAATGAGAGCAGATCGTGCTGTAAAGCCCTTTGAGTAGCCTGGTTGGCTAGAAAGGTGCTATAAAAGTAGCAAAGGGCTAGCTAAAAGCTTCAAACAACTTGAAGTAGGAAAAATAAACAGTGAAGTGATCATTCTTGAAATATTAAAATTGTACACTGTACAAAAGTCATATGAATAGGCAGTAAAAGAAAAAAAACACTTTAAAAGTTACAAAAAAGGAAAATCATAACACCTATCTCCTATATGAGCTGAAGATTTTGATATATGAATGGCTAAAATACCACAAAGTGTGCAGCATAGTTAGACTGCAAGAAAAAAAGAAAATTAAAAACCAGGAAAACAACAGTGTGAATGCTGACTCAGCAATCATACAATTAGGTTAGAAATGACCTTTTACATTATTGATATGGTTTCTGCTCCACAACACTTTGACTTTCACACTTTTTTCCCCACATAGTGCAAAAAGCTTTTTTTTTTTAAATGCTTCTGGCTTCTGTCGCTCAGCTCTCACCTGAGATGAAACAATAGAAATGTCAAACCGAGGAGCATCAGTCGTTTGGACTCGCACTATAACAGAGAGCACCGAGACAAACAATCTTTATTTATCCAGGGAAAGCATTTTGCTGAGTCTGCAGCCTCTCTAAGCACATTCATAAAGTCCCAAACACTCCCACCTGGGAGTTGTCACACACAGCTGCAGACGGCTTCTTACAGCTGAAGCTAACCCAAAGCTGAGCCCACGTTCAGTTAGACAGCCCAATAACTGCATCAGATACCGACGAATATCATCAGCGTCAGTGTTCTGATTGTACGACAACACCGTCTGTGTTTGGGCTCCACATTGTGTTGGATACAATGTGTGACTCAGCCGAGGCTCTCGGCTGCTGCAGACCTTTACCTCCCTGTGACCTGCCTCCTGCCTCCTGCCTCTGACAGCATACTAGTTGGAGGAAATGTTGGCTTGTCACCAAAATGCAAATAAATTCAGAGACCAGCGCAGCTGTAAACTTCAAGAAAGACTCAATCTGGCTTTGTTTTGACTTCTAAATAAGTGCACTGGCCTGTTTGTAGGAGCGCGTGGAGCTGGCAGCACAGCTGTGTCTGCAGATCTCAGCGGAGGAAAATGTCATAATGAAAAAATAAATGTGGCCAATAAAATTAGACTGTAGTCTGACATATTATTCATTCTGCTTCCCAGTCCCAAAAACATCTATATTTGTGTGACAGTCGTTCACAATAATACATTTATTTCTGTAGGTTAGGGGAGGAAAAAACTCAACATTATTAACTTGACTTTATTTAAACCAAACACATTTATTATATCTATTTTTTTTTTCTGGTCAAAATGGTGCTAAAGAAAAAAAGAAAAAAAAAAAAAACTGTTTCACAAGTTAAGAGGCTACAATTTAAAAATACAGAACTAGTTATTTAAAACAAATATTTTATAAAGCACTTTATCTACTCTTTGTATGAGTTCTTAATTTACAGAATTATTTTGTAAAAAAAATAATCAAATAAAACTGCACAGTGGAGTTTGGTCTTCTTTTGACAGTATTAGTTTTAACTATTGCCATCCTGACTGACCTGAAAAAGTTCTGTTTTTCAACATGTACTGCATCACGTGCAGCAAAGATTAACCAGGAAAAGATGAAATGATAAATGTTAAAGGTCTCAGCAGTATTGATGCTTCCCTTAATCACACTTTGATTCAGTTTTCAAAGATCAGAGGAACTGGTTTGTCGGGACAGAATCTGATGAGAATTTAAAGCCTGCAGTTCTTTCAGTGAGTTCACCGCTATCTGCCGCCGTTCTTCTTTCTAAATGATGAAAAGTTCATTAACAACTGTCAGAGGATTCTTTTTCGCCCTCGACTTTTGCTCAGTTTGAAAGAGTTTGAAGTCGTAAAACAATAATGGAAAAAGAAAATTAAGTGTTGAATACACAAACTGTGCTCCCTGAGCTAAAGGTCAGCAGTTACAGAGATTTCATCTGAAGAAACAGCATCAGTGAGGAGTCTTGGCTGTTGATCATCCAGGACAGGTCCTGCGAGACATCTCCAGGAGTAAATGGCAAAATTTGCATCATCTTTTTTTCTTGAGTTCTGCTGTTGAACATAATATCAGCTTCTACTCTGCAGTACTTATCAAAAATACATGTTGCCTCTGTAGGAAAATGACAAAAATGATTTAATATTGAGCTGTTATCAGGATATTTGCATAAAGGCATAATGCTTGGCGGGAGAGTTGATAATAAACATGGAGGAGAGTTTGTGAGCTATTTATTTTGATAGATTGTGTCATGAAAACTGTTTTAAAATGTTACAGAGGTGAGTCTGTGTGTTTTATCAGGGATTAGTCAACATGAGGCCACTGGGCAACATTTGCTGATGTCACTGAGTATTAAACATGGAACATTTGGAGCTGATAACACATAAAATAGCCCTGTTCTTCCGTCTTATGTCACCTTGACCTGCTTGTAGAATTTGCTCAAACAAAAAAATATCAATTTATCCCCCGACACTGAAAGGTGAAAGTGGACAATTACGTTTTTGCTCATGCCTGTGTGTGTATCTGTTAGCAAAATAACTCATGAAAGTTGCAGCAAGTAATCACTGATAAACTGATTAACCTTTGGAGTCAGCCTGATTCAAGATGACTGCCTCAGCTAAATGTCCTTTAAAAATGGCTACAACTCAGTAGGTTTTTACACATATTGACCTAAACTCTGGTGTCTTGTTAGCTGACTTTGACAGACTAACAGATTGTGCAGGATCTTTGTTTAAAGTTTTGCCATTACCTGCTTGGAGTCAACTTTGTCTGTCTGTTAGCAAAATATCTCATGAACCATTGTACTGATTTTAATAAAACCTTCAGGAAAAAAATCATTTGATGTACTTCTACAATTGATTCAACTCTGCCTTTTCTCATAAGACTATCCTAGATTAAAACTGGCTTGAAAAGCGGCGGGTGATATGCATTCCTTCAAGAAATGCTAGACCTTTAATTTTTATTACAGCCATCCTATTTTCACCTACTCATTTTGATAAGTAGATTGTTTTGTCACCTGCAGTTATAACATTTAGATTTCTCCACGTTTTGAGAAACGATCAGACGAACAGAATATCTTTCCCGGAGCATCCCCGCCATCCCGGCTCTGAGGAGCATTCACAGGCAGGGTAAATAAAGCCAGAGCTGGCAGGAGAAGCCCTCTGTAGCGTCCTCAGAGAGCAGCAGATCTCAGGCGGGCTAAACTGCTGTCAAGTTCATCGATACTGGCTTTCCACCACAGTGCACAGAGACAGCCTGAGTCCTGGCTGCGAGCTCCAGAGCCTGCAATCGAACTGCTCCAGCTGGCCGTCAATATCTCCTCTGTCTCTGCCTTCACAGCTGTTGGACATGCCAGAGAAAGAGAGTTGGGAGGGTGGGGAGTGAGTGGCACGAGGGGCAAAGTGTTCTCATAACCACAGAGTGTTTTGTTTTCAGGTAACTCAGGAAGAGAAACCCTGTAGTTCCACTCCTTCAAGCCAGATTCCAAGACCTTCAAAAGAGCTATACATTTTCACGACACCTTAATTACATCCTTTTCACAGCTGGCAAGCTGAAGCAGAGACCTGCGCTCCTTCCCACATCACTTGTGACCCCTGAAGGGAAAATTAATCGTGTCCCTCATTCAGCAGCTAATGTCGGCGATTTGCAAATCAAGTCTTCTGTTACTTTGAATTTCTAAAACCTTCAGACTTACATGGAAACTTCTCTTTTTTTATATGCACTCACTGGACATTTCGTTAGGTCCACCTGTTCAGTTGCATGTTAACACAAAGAGCTACTCAGCCAATCACATGGCAGCAGCTCGGTGCATTTAGGCATCCAGACGTGGTGAAGTTCAAACCGAGCATCAGAGCAGTGAAGAAAGGGGATCTGAGTGACTTTGAACTTGGCAAAGTTGTTGATCTGAGTATTTCAGACACTACTGATCTTACTTGGGTTTTCACACACAACCATCTCTAGAGTTTACAGAGAATGATCCAAAAAAATGAAAACATCCAGTGAGACATCAGTCCAACAATAAAAGGAACTTCAGCGCTGATGTCGATGCTCTAATTCTATTCAAACAGGAAATAGAGAGACAGGATGATGGAGGTGGTAGACAGTTCATGGCTGGGAAAAAGACATCAGTCAGCAGCAGTTAAATGACAACTTTCCCAGAAAACGTCTGACACCGTGTGATATTTGTGGTGGGTCATCTGAACCCAGCCTAAAAGACGTCGTCTTACAATGTTAGATGAGAAAGAATCTTCCATTTGGAATCGTTTCATCGCTGGGATGTTTTTTTTCTGCTTGACATTTCTTTTGTAATAAATTGATAAAAATCAACAACATAGATCTTCCTGTCTCCCTGACTATTTTTGACATGACAAAATGGTGGCAGCCGTGGGATTGTAAGACGTGTTTAAAACAAGCTTATCGGAAGAAAAGATGAGGCCACCAGCAGTTTTGTCTTCACTGGAAGAGCAGAGAACTCAGGAGAGCGTGACCGGACATCAATATGTGAACATACCCGTCTCTGGCCAATTATGCAAACTAGATAAGGTTATTTTGCAATTTCTAGCAACTTTTAGGACAACCAATGGCTACTTTCCTAAGAACGAAGATGGCAACATTGGAACAAACATACAGTACTCTTCACAATTCTGTTACAGCGAATAAGGACATCTCTGAAGACCTACCATTGAGTCAGTTTATCCATAAGAGTTATCTCAAGGCTTTAGATAACACACACATATATACTTACAAATGCAATCAATCTTAGGGTAGATATTTTATCTTTCAGTTTAGCATTGTGTTACCGTTTCACAGCCTCCTTTTAGTTTTTGTTGATCAAACATTGATCATTGTCAGTATTTACAGTTTTTGGTTTCAGACCTAGCAGAACGATCAATTGTCATTTAAATTTAAAAACTAACCTAAAGTCTAGTAATTTTTTCCTCCTAATATCTAAAGCCTGGCTTTCATATTATGTTGAAAATTCTAATGATATTTCATTATTTTACCAGCAAGAAACCTTTCCCCTTTGAGTGTGCTTTGGTTCGTGTGACTGCACTCGAGACATGGCGAGAGTTGGAAGGAGCATTTATAAAATCTCAGGGGGTTATGGGAAGCTAAAGAGGGTGCACGGATGTGGAATAACATCTGGAGGGGCGCTCAAAGACAAGATGAGGGGGGGGTGGGGGAACTGAACATGCAAAAGCAAAAGGCTGTGGTCCCAGCAGGGGAGCACATTTTAGTGAATGAATTGCTAGAACCCATCATTGTAAATGTTTTGGCTCGGGCTGCCGGGGCTGGACAGCTTCATGCGACAGCCTGAAAGGCTGATGGAGCACGGCCTCTTGCATCCCCAGCTTCCACTGCCAAAGCCTTTCACCTTCTCTCATTTTGGGAGCATTGTCTCCCGATGAGTATCATTTGTCACCATCGACTCGCTCCATGCAGACACCTAGGCTGTTTTTCCGCAGCCCGAGCCCATTTCCACAGTTGGTAAACAGCTAAATCCCTCCAACAATCAATGCAGCCTATTTAACTTAAGCTATTGACTCGCCTGCCCCTCACCAGACTTGAAAGACTAAAAGGAAAAAATACAAACAAATTAAACAAGGGAGAGGGAACAACAGAAATGGTGGCACTGAGTATGAAAAGTCACATTTTCGATAATGAGGTTCTGGTAGCAGGAGGGAAGGAAAGAGACAGAGTGGAGTCAAAGGAAGCAAGGGAGGGTAAAAACGAGGGAAAACAGAGGAGAAATGGATCGATGTGAACAGATAATCACCAGGCCTCTGTTCCAATGTGTAAAGAGTGTGACATTGCAGAGGTGGGCACGGCAGGGAAGAGATCAATGGGCTGCCTTTTGTTGATCTCTAATCCTTAACTATCTATAAGTAATTAACCTTCAGAGAAGAAAGCAGGGGAGAAATAAATGGAGAAATTAGCGAGAGAATAGCAATGAGCACAAATAAAACAGAGGCTACCTTGCACTCAACAGATAACAGAACAGGAAGCCAAATTAATAGCAGACTCCAGAGCTGCCTCTGCAATTTGCACCATCTGATTCAGTTTTAGGCCAGCAGAGTAAACGCCGGCATCTCACCGCAGCTGCAAGATGGCAAGAAACAAAAACAGCTGCTGTTAGAACACGCAATCTCAGCTCAACTCAAGAGCAAATGTTCAACGTTTCAGAATTTCGTTTCACGGTTTGAGGCTAGAAACCGGTCTGGTCTTATCATATCTGACCTGCTGGGACCATTTGAGCTCAAAGCCTTGAACAGAGGGACGAGGATCTTATTAGGAGTGAGAGTGCCCCTCTGTGGAGGACGGAAGCAAACCAGCACACTCTTACACAATCTTCGAAAGATAGTTTACAGAATTCTCTTGTGATAGTTTTCATTTTGTGATTAAACTCAATCTACTTTTCATTATTGCTCACCGCCGAAGGCAATAATGTTTCTGACTGAACTCTCATGAACCACTGGACAGATTTTACAGAAAAGCTCAGAAAGTAACGGTTGGATGTACATCTACAACTGATTAGCTTTTGGAGTCAAAAACATTCAAGATGGTCGCAACAGCTAACCAACATAAAATGTTTTTAACTCAGTTCTACAGACATTGAGCTAAATGTTGGGTTGTAATAAGCAGAGCCATCTTCAACACACTCCAGGTCCAAACACATCTTGTGAGATCGCACACATCATTTACAAGGTTAGACCAAATTGGCCATAAGTGTCATTTGTCATCATAACATGATCTTAGTCTATGAGGTCTGACTTAAAAGGCAATGGGTGATATGCATTCCTTCAAGGAATGCTAGGCCTTTAATTTATAACTACAGTTGGTGTAACAAGATGAATCAAATAACATGTGTCAGTCAGAGTGTTATCTGTACAGAGTTTAATGGCACACATACTGCCCTTACAGTACATTATAATCATTTCACACCAAACTTTTCTCCTGTCTGTTCACATGTAACCCTGAAAGATCACTAAAGGACAGTAAAAATATATCAGAACGATACACAATGATACAAGAAAATGGTAAGTTTGTAAGAAGCCTGTTTAAAGTAAGAAATGTGTTAAATCATCACAATATGGCCACTATAGAAAGCTTTTAGCAAATCATTATGATGTTAAAAAATAGGCAATGAATACAGCTTACAGTATTAAATTATGACAAAAAGAAAAACGGAGCTCTTCAGGTACTACTTCATCATCTCTGAGCGTGCCGCTATGATGAAATCCCACAATTACAGCAGAAAAGCAAAGGAAAATAACACTTTGAGGCCCTTCTTTGTGGCTCAAGGACATTTTTCAGTGAGACGATTTGTTGTCTGCTCCTTCTTGGTTTATCAATGAGAAAGAATTGTAAAAGTGTAACCTTGGCTCAAAGAGACAGTTCTTCACCAAAATGGGCACCTGGAAGTTAAAAGAAAAAGAAAAACAATTTTCCTTAAGAATAAAGATTAAGCAGGACAGCAGCGATAAATGAAAAGAAGATTAACATTACAGAGAGTGCTTAAAAAGGCACACAGGACTTCACGGCTGCAGCAGAAACGAGTACTGACCATCCGATGTAGCACTGGCACAGGTTTTCATGGGACGTGGCCTGTTTGATGAGGAGCTCCACTTGGGTCGGCACGTCCAGCGTCTCATCATGAGAAAAGTCTCGACCTACAAGAAACAAACTCATCACACCACTGAACCTCAACCAAAGCTGAATTTTAATTAAAACTGATGATGGATGTGTGATAGCTTAGGATTTTAAAAGACTTTTCCAACAAAACACAATTTTGGTTGGTTAGTCGGATGTATAATTATGTTAATAAAAATGAAAAGGTCTGAACTTTAGATTTATTTATTTATTTTTAAATCAACAGCACTCAAACCAGGAATCCTTTAAAAAATATATACAAGTAAAAATTTGTGTTAAAGACCCAAATTTGGAGATTTGTCCCTTAATACATTCCCACAGCTTGACTTACCTGTGAGTTTGTCTCGCACTCTGTTGATGATCTGAATAGCTTTCTTGTTGAGAGCCTCAGGCTGCACCAAGCCGTCTCCGACTTAAAAACACAAACATGCTGCTATTAACAACTCCTGACAATTTTAGAAAAGGAAATTGGGTTTCATACTAAGGCTCTTTGTGGCGGAAGGAAATGTAAGAAGGTTCAACAAGCAGCACTGGTCATTTATGACAGTAAGAAGTGTTGTGGTTAAATTAGAACAGACTAGTTCAGATTTCAGAAGAGAAACTCACTGAAGGAGTGGATGGATTCAGGCACTGTGGTCCCTGGTTTCTTGTGTGTGGTCTCTCCGAGGTCTATTCCATCAAGAGCCTCTGCAGACGACAACATATTACAGTTTCAACGTGTCTTTGTGTTAAATATAAAGCAGGAAGCGGTTTTGGCTGCAGTTTGTGTCGTGTACTGACCCACTGACTGTCCAGCAGTGTATGAGTCGGTCCTGGTCCGGGAACGCTTGGTGCCTTTGGTGTTTGCTGCACATGAAACAGACAAAGTGTGTGTAAATGTAGTGTTTTCTACAACACAACAGTTTCTATTTGTTACTCTTCATTTCATTTATCAGAGCTGAAGTTTCAGCATGATGTCGCTCTTTAGAAAGTTGGAATTTAAGAGATTTTCAACAAACATTTTTAAACCAGATTGCATTTCCTGAAGAATGCGATTGGCATTGTTTACACTAATGAAGGTCTTCTCGAGACGCGTAAAAAACTGTTGCTATGGTTACCAACTCTGGCAAACAGCTGTCTGGTCTTAAGTCCTGCATTAATACTTCTTTTTTTAAAACTATTTTGTTATTTGTAAGCTTCTACCTTTAGTAAGGTGATATCTTCTGTTCCATTGGATTCAGCAGAAACCTCTCAGTTTCACAAAGATACAGATAAATATTTCAGGTTTTTCTGATGGAACCTTTAACTGCTCCACTGAAAGGCAACAGAAATATCTTTTATAACATTTGGCAGCCCCTTGTTGATCATCTTCACAATGATAGTGTTGATTTACTGCATAAACAGGCACTCACATTTTGTTTTCACATCCAACATCAGACTTTTCTTTCTATTCTTTTGACACAGCTCAGTATATAATGTTAATGTGTGCTGATATCACCTTTATATTCCTGTAGTGAATGGTTTTACTATGGTAACTGTCCTGGACGGTTTGTGTTTGTATTGTAAAACACATAAAACAATCCTACAAAGCAAACAATTCTGATGAGACTAATGCATTTCATTGTTGTGGCGTTAAATATTGTTGCAGGCAAACTTGCACTTTTATTATGTGCACTTGAACTGTGTCAACATCCTTTTAGTTTGTTGAACCCAGGAATGACTCTCTGCCAGCTAAAAAATTACCAACAATTAGTCATTGTTTGGTTATTTATTCTCCAAAACACCAACCAAACAGACTGTTTGCACTGACTCTCAATAAATTATTGTCCTGAACAGATTTGTTGTGGCTTGATTTGTGCAGAATAAGTCTTCTTTTTTTGTTTTTAACCACACATCTTTGAAGTAGTAGTTTGTGTGAGTTTAAACCCAGTTTAATCGGCTCCTTACTGTCCATGAGCCTCCAGTTGAGCAGGGGGTCGTAGACAAAGGCCTCCAGAACAGCCATGACGCTGTCCCTGTGCTCTCTCAACACCTCCATCACCGTGTGACAGGTGATCCTGTAGTTCCCATCCAAACCGGTCACCTGGCACGCAAACACACACAAACTCAAACGGTGAAAACAAAGCTCTTCAACATCAAAAGTTTCCGTCTTCAGTGAAAACATCAGTACATTTGAAAGTTTTAGCTTACTTTTGAATACATTTCAAACTAAAAGAAAAGCTTCCTACTGTCTAAGAGATAAACTTGTTACAAAGCTGTATCCAATTTCTTCATGTGTTAATTTTTTATTTCTTTTCTTCTTTCCTCATTAAGTGCAAGATACACCGAGTCATGACTTTGAATAAAACTTTTGAAAAAGACCAATAATTATTCTGTTCGTCAGCAGCTCAAACTGGAAAATAAAAGAAAATTTGTGGAGACTTTATGACTTTGTAAAAAAAAAACTCTCTGTATGAAGTGTTTGTAATTTGTCATGTTTAAACAAGTCCACACATATTAACTACATAAACCAGTCAGTTCAGAGGGTTCACACCGAGGGGCTCTGTACCTCCATAGCGTTGGTGAGCATCCTCGTCAGTCTGAACGGGATCTTTTCAGGGAACTTCTCTCTGGTCATTGCCACCTGTTTAATGCAATACGAGGGAGAGGTTCGGCAAATAAAAAAAATAAAAACCCTAAAAACCAAGAACAAAAGTAGTGAAAGAAAATGTCTCACTTCAAAACAGTCTCCAAAGTCAATGTGGAGGATTTTGCCACTTAACCGGTCTAACATCAAGTTGGATGGATGCCTGGAAAATAAATACTTTCATTAATATTAACCAAGTTTTTTAAAATGCTGTGAACGCTGGTCTTTTGGGAGGGGACGCTCACCTGTCACCCAGGCCGAGAATATAGCCCACCATGGACATCACAGCCAGGGAGCGGGTGTAGTTGGTCCTCCTGTCGAACCACACCTGTAGGAGAAATGACTCCTGAATTATGAGAGCCCTTCTTATTTTTCCTTCATAACAATGGAATAGAACATTTCCTACTATGGAAAGAAGAGCATTGAGGCGCTAAATGAAGTATGCAGAGCCTGAGGCACTTATGTTCCTAAAAATGGATTGAATTTGAAGGTTTGTTAATTAAATCAGTGCTTTGAGAGTAGAATATAGAACCCAGCAGACCAGTTAAACTGTCAGGGGTAGGGCATCTCATGGGGTAAATGATTACTTCTAAATCTGTATGATAACGGCCATATAACTGAGAGTCCTTAACATTTTACCCAGAAATCACTAAAATGTGAGAACGGGCACCGAAAACATCAAGTGACCTCAATCACCTCCTCCCCGTCACGGAGAGTTTAAAGAAGAGGGGCTTCTCACCTCTGAGCTGGGGCTCTTCAGCCACAAGAGTTTGGCCAGGTCGTCTCCGGCGGTGTTATTGACAGCGTGCTCAAACACCTCCACCTTCTCCATCAGCGTCAGGTGGTCATAGTCTGGTGCCATCTGAAACGCACACATTTAGACACACACACACGCGGTATAAACTTTTTATCTAAGGCTTACTGCCAGACACTACTGAAAACAGCAGATTAAAAAACAGAAAAATGAAGGAAAAGCTCAAGGGAATCATTAAAAACAGAAAGCCGCTCGTACTTTAAGTTGAGCTGTCACCACCGGAGTGACTGTGCTCTAAATATCATCACTGCACAGCAGGATGGTGTTAATTTTCACTTAAAAGAAACTGAGATGAACAATGCAAACCCCAAAAGGAAGAAGTCTTTTCCAGAATGAAAATTACCTTCAAAAATATGTAAACTATATGCAGATAAAAGGTTTGTATTTAAATTAGACAGGGGAGGTAAGAAAAAGTCTAACATATGTAAGTCAATATATGTCCTAAATTTAATAACTATAGTTTCACAGCTCTGGTTCTTAAAAGCAAAGAGTTTTTTTTTTATCTCTTATATTTCCTTGAAAATAATCCATGAACACTGATACTAAAAAAATGTATTGACTCGACGTGTTTTGTTTTGAATTCAACAAATTTAAACAAGGTGCATGATTTTCATTTTGTTATATTTACTTTTTTCTTAACATCATAAGTTATTTTGTAGCTGCTCAAACGTTACAAGCCTTTTTTTTCCCTTCTGAGATCATAATGAGCCACGGTTTGGGTCTGAGCTGGAAGTGGATTATTTTAGCAATTTGAAGTTGTCATGTGGAAGGGCTGAGTTTGTTTTCCTTTCGGCTGCAGCCTTCCTGACACAACCTGGGCTCAAACCTGCGGCCTCAGGAATAAGGCCTGATCTTAAAGTAACACTCTGTAAGAACAGAAAACAAGAAGTTTTATATTTATATTTGCTGTTTTCTTTTGTTTTGAGACATCTTTTGTTTATTTCCGAACAATATTTAATATCTTATCTATATTTATGTTAATATTATATAACAATATTTGCAATTTCCTTTTCCCCACTGAGTCATTCATCACCGTCGTGGATGAACACAAAACAATAATCTCACTGAGGACCAACAAGCCTGATCCTTTTCTTTATTGTGATGAGTGTTCTGGTGTTTCAGACAAAAGCCTTCGCCGCAAACAAGGTGTTCCCGTCTTAACCTTCACCGTCTCAAATAATAGACAGACTTTTATTTTTTAACAATGTAGTTAAAGTGACATGTATACAAGAACTGTTCACGTTTTCATTAGGAACTCCATAGAAGTGATATGTAATTAAGTTTTGACAGGGTCTGCAATTCAGTAAATATTGCTTTTCTTCTTTAATCTAATTACTGGAAACAGATGTTTCTGGGGCAACATTAAATCTATTTAGTATAGATGACTTACTATAAAAATCACAATTTTACAAATCTTTGTAAAATGAGACCAACTGCTGTCCCAAAATAGCTAATTTTTCAGATAAATTAGCACAATCCATCGTGTGAATATAATTGCTGATGTTGTTAAATAGTCTAGATGCGAATACAAAGTTTTGAACAATGAAAATGAACCCGAGTGTAAAAGTCCAAATGACTTTAAACAGAGGCAGTGTAAACTTGTTGAGGTTCAGCAGTAATTTCTCACCCTGAGCATGATGCGATGTTCAATGTTGAGCAAAATCTTTTTCTTCTCTCTGTAGTCTCGGATGAGGGCATGCAGGGTGTCACAGTGGGGTACCCAGCCAATCAGGCCGGAGTTGGTCGACAGGGGGATGACGGCGTAGCGCTGAATACTGATGGTCCCGAAGCAGAGCAAAGGCAAGCACAAACACACACACATTTCTTTGTCAGAATGTTTAACATACAATTCCTTTAGACTCTAAAAATTTTTTTTTTTTTTACACATGTACAGCAGCCAAAAAACCTCATAGACATCATGAGCTCTGCATGTGTGAATGTAAAGGTAAATAAGTTGGAGCAGACTTTGTGCAGAGTTTAGGCAGCCGCCGCTCTCATACAAAGTCTTGATAATGTTTGTATGAAATTAGAACTGAACTCAGTATGGTCTGAAAAATTCATGGTAAGTATGCAGATGAAATTAGCTTGTTGCTTTGCAATCGGCACCTTTTTCTCATTTATTTTTTGAGCCACAACTAGTCTCCAACAGTAAAGGCATGGTAAAATAACTGAAGTATCCTAAGAATGTCACAAACAAATACTTGCAATTTTTATAATGTATGCATTGTGTTCAGTTTTCTTATGGGCTGTAAATAGGCAGCAGTTTTCAGTATTTCCAGTGGGCAGAATAAAACTCAAACAAAGAAATCTCCTGCTGTTTCGGACGTGTGTGAAAGGGAATGTGAAGACAAGGTCCAAAACTACTTGTCAGAATTGGCTCAGAGTTAATTCGTAAAAAAATAAAAAATAAATAACAGCCTGTGTGTGAGTGATTTTCACGTATGAGAAGCTGACCGTGCACCTACCTGAGGTTCTTCCTCAGAGATGCAGGGTCATTAGCCAGCAGAGTGTTGACCAAACCGAACAGCTGCATGACTCTTTCATCCTGTCTCAGATCCTCGTGGCCCTTCAACAGGAACATGAACTCATGGCCGTTACTTCCTGCAGAGATGGAGCCATAAATACATTATTGATACGTTGCTTCAAGCGAATTACTGACTTATGTAAAGGTAATTATATGCCAGGATTTGGCAGTACTGGCTGGTGTCTGCAGGGAGCTCCCTTGCTGTTCTGCATCATGATCTCTACTATCATAACCTGAGGCAGCGTCTGGCCAGTTTCAGCAGGGAATAAATTATTTCATAAGAAGCACATTATTCTCAGAGCAGGTTTCATAGTGGTGCTAAAACATAACTGGTAGCTGTGCGTAAAAGCTAGGAGAAGTTGGTGCTGAAATCAAGCTCATTACTAACATCAGCTCATGAGTAAAAATGTTTACCACCCTACTTCACTGTCATTGGGACTTGGTCAAAACACCAAACTAACCCTGTGATAAAAGAAGCCACAACGCACCAAACATGTAAAGTTTATTAGATAATTATGATTTGAGATTTTTCTCACCCACCACCAAAAGGTAAAAGTGATGTGATAAGGTGATCTTAATCTAAAACTCTGCTAGGCTTTTAATTTTAAAAGTTTTCTACACAAAAGAGAAACTGTTTTTAAACTTCCTGGGATGTTGATGATGCTCCTAAATGACTCAACTTTTTACCAGAAGTGAAACTGTTCTAATGAACAACGTTATATTTTAATGGAAAGAGTCAAACAATGCCCCTGTTCTTTTCTGCATTTGCCTCTAATGACAGTCTCAGTAAGCAACGTGCTGCGTGCAACAACAGGGACAAAAGCTTCGACAGTAAATCTAAGCTGCCTGCAGTGGGTGACAGGTCTTAATCTTAAGTCTTGCTCCAGAGGTCAGCTGATTTATTGGCTATCATCTTTTTACACAGTGTGCTGTGTAACACTGATGGGATACATCAGAACAAGGTATCAAACCTTCCAGTGAAAGGTGTGAAGCAGCCTGAACTGTTTGTGATTGATAACGTGGGGATTTGGCTTCAAGACAAAGTGACTTTATACCCCTGTGTCATTTCAGACGGTCCTTACAGCGATATTTTATTTCACACAGCAGAGTAAGTGACAGTGTAAGAATGATTTATTTCTATTATTTATTTCTGTATTCCATTCAATGTTGATGCACAGTGATAGAAGGATTCTTGACAGTTCAATCTGTGCTGTTTTTCTTGAGATAGAAAATGAAAAATAAATGACTTCTTTAATGCAAAGCAGATAGAAAACCGAGCCTGTTTTTTTTTCCAGGAACTGTGATTTATTTCTGCATAAAGTTCATTACTGCTTTTAATTTTGTTTTGTTAGAGGAGGCATTTTTTATTCTCATATGTTAACCAAACACAGCACTTGCCTAGACTGATGAATTTTAAATAAACCATATCCCTGAGGCTGCTTATTGTTTTGAGTAGAGATTCTATTAATTTTGACTTTTCTCTGATGTGGCGGCTCATGCCTGAAAAAGCACACCACCACCAAGTATTCTTTAATCTGCTTTTCTTATATAAGGCCGGTGCAATTTTCTCCTTATCTTACCCATGATGGTGAGTTTACGTGGGCGCTGCTTGGAGGTGATGACCTGCAGGGAGGGGGCGATGGACTGGATGCGAATGATAGGCTGGTTGGGGTCGTAAGTGCCGGGAACGGCGAGCTCCAGGTCCCGACACATCAGCAACTTTGGAGACACATACTGTAGCTCCAGGGAGGTGAGCTGTGGGGAAAGTTGATGAGGTGAGGATGTAGTACACAAAGAGACAATTGGTTTTGAGACTGTTGTGCACAAAAACAGAGCCTAAAGCTATAAGCAAATCGAACCAGGCACTGGCTTATATAAAAGTTGAGGTTTTATCTCACAAAAGTTGTTTATTTGCAATCCAACACTCATTACAACCTCTGGAACTGTCTATATCTATTTGCTGCCTGTTTACATTTTAATTTGTGAGTTTTTTGATTTACAGCGACCACGTATGGTTTCAACCCAAACTTGCTCTAAATCTGCAGTACAGATGCATCCTGGAGATGATTTATTTCTGTGGTAATACCCTGTGGGAGAATATTTGCACTGCTCCCAGCGTGTTATTATATTGCTGTGTTTTTCATGCTGCGTGCAGTAATGTCCCAGCAGGAAGCATCGCTGCAAGCAAGGCCACGCCACAATGACAAACGGCATTTCCATCTCCATTTATTATGTGGAGTAAGAGCTATGCCTAATGTCACTTCAACAACGTAATGATAGTCATGAGGAATGACATCAGTGGTTTAATTTCTACTTATTGCAACAGAATCAAAACCAAACATTTGAGTTAAAAATGTTGACCCATGATGCCATGCAGGACTAAACTTTTCACACACCTGAAAGTCACAGTATTTACATCCCTAACCATGATCAGGCTGATAAAAACAATAATGTTAAGGGTATACAGCAATATAAATGCTCTTTCATACGAAGGTGGCTTAATGTATAGAAAGACATTGATTAAAAGGATAAAACATATTAAAACCTAGAGAAGAAAAAACAATCTCGTTCTTAAAATGAGAAAACAGCCATCTTTCTATATTTTTGATATTTAATTGCTCGCAACCAAATGCAAATGTGTGATAATGTTTTTGCCCGTGTCTTTGAGTGTAAGCATGGTCGTTTATCTGTAGCATTTAAAAAATACCTCAAACCAATGGACAGATTTTAACAGAACTCTCAGAAAGCAACCACTGGATGTACATCTACAACAGATTAACTTTTGGAGCCAAAAACGCAAGATGGCCGCCACAGCAAAGCAACCTTAGCCAACACAAAATGGATGTAAATCAGTCCATTTTACAAATATTGAGCTAATGGTTAGTGTTTTAGTAGCTGAGAGTCATTCCCAATAAATACTAGTTAACTGGTTGTGCAAGATCTGTTTTTAAAACTTTGGCATTAGAGTCAACATTGTCTGTCTGTTAGCAAAATATTTCATGAATCAGCAAATGGATTTTGATGAAACTCTCAGAAAGTAATCGATAACAGGAGTACATCAATAACTCATTAACATTTGGAGTCGACACAATTTAAGATGGCCGCCACAGCTGATCAACCTTATCCAACCAAAAAACGGCCATAATTCGGTCAATTTTACGGCTACTGAGCTGTAAAACAGCTGTATCAGCATTCCTTCTCATCAAAATTAATTTAGGTGTAGAAACTGTGGCAGGAAATTCACATTACTTCAAGGAATGCTAGGACTTTAATCCACTGAGTTTTGCAAGATGCAAAAGCAAAAAAATATGAAACAGTTTTTAACAAACAGTAAAAGAAAGAACTAAGTTTACAGTAGCAGCACAATTCCAGTGAGCCAAAAGAAAAAAGGCAAAAACCAGCAAAGTAAAATTACTTATCAAAGAAAAAATTACCTATATCTGGAGAAATCAGCATGAGAAAAGATCCTGCTTTTTGTTGGAGATAATACAACCCTGCTGTATTGTGATTTACTTCAGAAATCATCTGCAGAAGGTTTGGCAACAAAAGGCAAGATGATTTTCACTTATGTTCTGCCATTCCTCTTGGACCTAGATATTCATTCTGCTATCTTTTCATCATCCTCCAACACAACGTTTGGCATCTTGCTCAATGACTTCCTACAGTTACAGAATAATAAAAAGATGATTTTGTTTCTCAATCATTCAAGTGTTTTATTTCCTCTAACATTGGTATGCTGGCAAAATAAAATCAACCAGTGTCAAATTCTAATTTAAGTCAATTTACAAAAGAAACAACGTGTGCCAACACATAATCAAAGGACGTGAAATCTCTCATCACATCTGATGAGACGCTGGGATGAGCAGAGGAATGTAGAAAAGGTGAAGTCAGCTCTAATTTCTCCAAAATGTGAGCTGCTTTATTGGATTCTTGGATTCAGTTTGCAAAGATGCATTTTACTGGCCTTACTTGATGTCTACTTCTTCACACTTATACCTTATATGTTATTAAAAAAAAGGTTTAAAAAAAACAATACTTGCAGCAGCGCCATTTTTTCACCCACCTGTGGCAGCTGTTTGGAGATGCGTCTGAACACGTGGTAGTAAAGGTCCCATGCCTGAGTCAGATCTTTTACGTTTCCGGAGCGCATGTACTTCCTGCACCAGTCCTGAGCCTCCATCAGATCCCTTCCATACGCCTGCAACATGAAATAAAACACCAGTGAACAACCCTTTTATGAGGACTTAATTGTTAATCTTTTGCATCTCAGTACCAAAAACCTTGCACCCAAAGTGATAATTAACCACATCCTTTAGAACCGTGGTTCTCAAACTTTGGTATTAACTATTTACAAGCTTAACAAAATCTAATTAACCACCAACATAAAACTGTAATGTAAAGGTAAAAAGCAGAGTTAGCCAAGAAGCAAATTACAATCTTGGCATCTAATGAAAACTACTTGAAATTTAAGTGCAGTGAAGATTCATTTGCGAAGTAGAAAAACAACAGCAGTAAAGTCTGTACAGAACCAGCTAGCAACAAAAGGTGGAAAACAGCAAGGAAATCTGATTTGTCTTAAATTTCTATTCAGTTGTTGTGAGGCAGAAAAAGAGCCAAAATGCAGAGTAGTGGATGCTTGGAACCAGCATGATTTAAACTTCATTCATTTATATCATATATGAACACCAGCTTGTACTGTACTGCAGTTTTTAATGTTCACTGCAATACGTGTTACTTGAAGAGCTTTGTGTTTTCTGAGGTGGTAATTCTTACAAAGTGTTTGACAACTATTGCCTTAGGAGGTCACCCTTTGTGGCCCTGCACTCACAAAGACCAAATTAAAGCTCATACTAAGATGACAAACCTGATTAAAAGAGGTCTCTTTGAGGGTCTGTGGTCCCCTCTCCATCATGGCATGTAGAGGTTCCAGCACAGCAAACATGCCCTTAACGTTGCGCTCACCAAAGTAAAGACGAGAGGCTTCCTCGAGGCCCTCGTGCCACATCTCATGCCACAAGATAGCAACTCGGATAAGCTCTTCACTCACCTGAATGGAGGAGGACAACAAATAAAAGGTCAGCCTGCTCTCTGATATTAATTTCACAGCACATCCCTGAGCCCCTGAAACAACACGGGGGGCTCAGCTGAAGCCTTTTATAGAGTTTTTATATTACAGAGAACAGTACGTCATATCACTGGGGAAGAAATTTCAAACTATTAGATTCAGACAAAACTCCAACGCAGAAACTTTTATTCCTCACTTTTCTTTTGATTTATAATTAAAAGAGAATGTAATAGCAGGTAAACATTATAAATTTTAGATCAACTGGTTCATCTACACATAGAAAAAAAACACATTGTTAAACTGATAAAAGCTCAACATTTTTAAGATGAAAGACAGTTATCATTTTATTTGGCTTGATAAATGTGACTGATTTAATCGGTCTACCATCATAGCTTGCTGAACCAGGGTGTTGCAGTGTTCACACATGTTCTTCAAGATCTTGTTCGCAGCATTATGTCGGGCAGTGGTGGTGGACTTGGACGCCACAGTCAGAGGGTAGATTAAAGCCTGGAGGTAAACACAGAAGGAGCACCAAGGTTTAGTCTAGTTTCTGTTTTATCATGTTGAATAAAAAACCGGGACAGTAAAAGTAATGATACCTGTGGATGATATCGCCCGATGTCCGTTAGCAGCTGGTGGATGAGACGACCGACCAGAGCTCGAGGGGTGTCAATTCGAGCTATGAGCTGAGGGATCACCTGCAAAGGAAAAAAACGAAAGTAAGTGCTCGGTTTATTAGGAAAAAAAATGTGTTCTTTTTAAAATTGTGGGTTATATTCTACCAGATCTTAACCTTTTCCCTTTCACTAACAGTGAGATATCAAACCCACTCTACTTCAAGGCTAACACCACTTCACTTCAAAATGCTTTTGAGTACACACATTACCTGTAGCCAGGTGTCTATTTGGATGGTTTTGATGCCCTCCACCAAAGCTTCATTCACTTCAGGCCAATGACCGTAGTCAAACCACAAAGTCAAAACCCTGAATGGTTTAAAAACAAAAAAAGAATACTTGAATATTCTCCCTATATATTATTATGGATTATACAATCAGCCACTAGAGGTCCTCCTATATTCACATAGCTTATCAGCAAGACATGGATATAAATGGATTATGTTTGACCACCTGTTTCTGTTACAGTCATTTAACTCACCTAAGCGTATCCTGCAGATTATTTCCTCTGGATAGGGAAATGGAGCGAAAGAATCCTTGAACAGCAGGTACAGTGTACAGAAGCAAAGTCTTCGAGAGGTCCTGCAGAAAGAGAGAATACGACACTTTTGATGTGTGACTAAAAATTACAGATTAGGATTTTTTTTTTTTTTGCATGAACTGAAAACACTGAGAGCAAAAGAAAAGAAATGATCTTTGTGAATTCTCTGTGATGCCCACCTCGTTGACCTTTTTCTGGCCAGGTGAGGGCACAGGACTGTGGTCAGCACTGTCGACCTCGCTGTCACTGTTGCTAGCTTCACTGTTTGCACTGGCACCACTGGCGTGTCGCAGCTTCTTTTTCTCGTCTCGTCCCTGGTTCTGGTGTTTGTAGTGCAGCACCGCCTCGAAATTCATCACAGCCCAGGCATGCCAGGCCTGCAGAGAGAAGGCAAATGCTCAGTGAACCTGGATTCCTAATAGTTAATGATCTGAAATAACTTTCACGTTTGCTTAGGGTGTAATTTTCTGGTTTCATCTGGACAAATATCTTCCATGGAGCTGTAATTGAAGATCAGGACTTTGATGTTTGCTGTGTTATGCAACCAGCTATTAAACAATTTGAAATTAAAAGAAGATGCATGCGAAGAGGGTAGGAGATACAATGTCAACCGTAATGTGCAAAACAGGCATGTTCAAGAAAAAAGAAAACAAAAATGTTAGTCTCTGTTTTTATTTAAGACCCCAAACTAAATAGGAGCCACGTGTAAAGCTACCTAATAAAGAAAATAAACAAGTAACAAACTAAACTCATATATCTGCCTAAAAGACAATACCATGGGGGTTCACTTGCTGACACAGCTGGAACTTAACAGCAGGCAGAAAGAAGTGAAAGGTGAAAGGTTAAAGGTGAGAAGGAGGGACTGACCTTGTACCAGTTGCGGTCATGCTCAGTGGAATTGCTGTAATACTGCAGAACTTTGGGGATGGTGCTCTCATTAATGCCCTGCAGACTGAGCTGCCACTCCCCCAACTTCAAGAAACATCTGCACAGACGGAAATCAGAAACAAAATAAGATTTAGTTGGACAGAAAATACAATATTTATAAATCTTAGTTTTTTATAGATAACATGGTGCAGCATAGATGATAGGCTTATAGGCTGTTCTGTAATTAATAAAACTTCTTTTGGTCATTTATTAGTTAAAACTAAACTTTTGTAGAGCATGAAAGTTAATGAGGTCAGAGGTCAAACCCATAAACAGCAGTAAAAGTAACCCAATGACTCCATTAGTAGGCATGAAAAAAACTGCACTGTTGGAACAAGAAAAAGAAGTGACGACTTTAGAGACTTGTTTTTTGTCAAATTGTGTAAAAAGTTGGGTATGACTTTGGGTAAAAACAATTTCAGTTTCTTAAAAAAAGAGAAAATTCTACTGTATAATGTGATAAGACTTAAAACTTCTGCAGAATAATCCTAACCCTCCTGCTGTCCTTGAGTCAAACTGACCAAAGGACAGCAGGACAGTTAGAAGTGCCACAACCTGAGGCAGCTATAATTTATCTGCTGCTGTGGGAACATATGGAGATTTTCAATGATTCAATCCAAGTTTCTATTTACCTAAGCACACAATGAGCTCTGTGCGATCCCCGAGGATGACTTGGCACTATTCACCCCCCACAAACACTGGCGCTTGCAGACAAAAGTCAAACTAAATGTGCACTGTGGGGCCAAGATGTAGAATTTATGCTCATAAACTAAAGTGAACAAAAGGCAAACACCATTTTGCTGATCCATCCATCAGCAGCAAGAATATCGTTTGCAGAGAATCTTCAATAAATTTCCTTTAACCATTACACAATTCCCTTTCAGTGCTCCTCCATGCCAGAGTATAGTTTGGATTTAAAGCATTTATATCAAACTCTTTCCAGAATCTGTTAACAGGTTCTGCTTTCACAGAACACACAGGAGAGGAGCGGCGAGTCCAGGGATGTTGAAACAACACGCTCGTTTCGACAGCAGACACCAGAGTTATTAATCCCATCAGTGAAATTTACCCGGATCCTGTGGGGAGAGAGTGGAGTTATCTGTGTAAACGTGTGAACGTGCGAGTCTAACTCAACGGTCCAGGTGTGCTCCATGCCACGTAGCTGACCTGCATCCATGAAAGTGTGTGAGAATCCTGACTGACATTATACAGGTGGTTTCCCTGACACGCATTCCTCAGGAGGTCGGAGTCGCTGTGTGGAAGACACAGCAATGAAAAAGGCCTTTTCTGCCTGCTTGTGTATAGTCACACATGATTTAGGAGGTAGGAGGGTTCGCACTACTGTGTTGGCACATATGGTCATAAGACCCTCCTGAATGATTTACTGTACCTGGGATTTCACCTGATCCTATGACACACCTCGTGCCTGTTTTAAATTACATGACCAGCATAAAAAAACAACACAATGTGAACAAGTTCTTTATAAAATGTAATCATCCTCCTGTCGGCACAGAAAGGCAGCTAACTTTTAACCTTAATATTTTGAGGAGCCAAAATGGGCGTGCAAGCATCTTGTTTTAAAGCTTTGAGGATCTAAATAGTTTTGGGGACTGAGAAACTTTCCATTACAACATGATAAACCATGTTATTAGACTGTCAAGGTTTTTTTTTTTCCTGTAGATTGTTCAAGAAAGGTTTTAACAGACTTCAAAGACTTTTTTCCCACAATGAATCAAAGGAATACAATGATAGTAAGAAGTTGTCACACTTTTACCACATATATGCTTTTCCTCTGTGACATGTCCTCCGCTGAAACTGGTTTGAGTAAACTGTTAAAATGGCTGCTGGTGTTGTGCTTCCAGAAAGCGACTGACCTGGCCATCAGTTTGTGAAGCTCCTGCTTGCACTGATGGTCTTCTGCAGCAATGGCGTGTTGGGCTTGCTGTTGCACGCCCTGAACAAAATGCTGCATGTGCTGGAAGGCATCAATCTGGTGGGATACAAGACAGTTACTAAGGTGGTGGTTTCCATCTTGATGAAATCAGTGTAATAAACAGTGAACCGATAAAACTGATTCGACTAAACTGACTGGCACAACATTTTTGTAAACCATGTTGCTAGATAATAAAAGGTTTTTTATCTAAATAAATATATATTCATTGTATTATATGGTCATATTAGTATTTCTACACTAATGATAAGGGAAAAGATGAATACTAATCAAATACATTAAGAACATGGGGTAACAAGGATAATGTTTTGTTTCTTGAAATATTGACGCAATGGCATGTATGATCAGTTTGATCAACAAAGCTACAATACTGAATACGCTGGAAACAGCAAATGGGTGTTTTTCATTTTTATTCTGGACATGTATGTTTACATCCCTTTTGATTTGTTAGCTGAGACTCACAGCTGGTCTCTGCAACCGCAGAGGTTCTGCTCACACTTACCTAAGTCCCCTACTGAGACTTCCAGTCTTTCTCAAACCGCAAACACTTTTCAGGACCTGGCAATGAGTGTGTGTGTGTGTGTGTGAGACAGAGGGTCCATGTACTCCGTGTAAATAGGTGTGGGTGTTTGTTTGGGAGACAGATGGCAATGAACAGAGCAGCTCTAACTGCTTTGAAACAAACAGAGCAATCACAGGTCACCAACGTTGGTTGTACAGTCTTTTCTACAAAAATACCAACTTTCAATAACTATTCTACAATAAAGGTTCTGGCTTTACCCATTGTTGCCCTAATTAGAACATTTAATAACACTTTTACTTAAAATACTGTAGGCAGAATGGTTCTTCTAATCCACTTCTTAAAGAAAAAATGCAAAGATTTAAAATTACACATTGGAAAGATGTTTTCAAGAATTGGAGCAGCATATGTTCCCATGAAGACAACTTCAGAGAACGTTTGTCTTGACTTGCTTATTTCAACAAAAGAAAGCTGTACCAGACTGTGTGTGCTCTACAACAACATGGCTGTATAGTTAGTGTTGGTTCTAAACTTTCTGCTTGTGTCAAAATTTGTCACCAAATTAAAAATGAAATAAAAAAAATGCCAAAGACAAAACAAAAAGTAAAATACAGGCAGTTTTATCTGCTTAATTCCTACTAGTTCACATCTAGCGGGAGCTAAAAATAACTGCAGTGTTTAATTTTTCTCAAAAATAAAAAAAATTTAATATAATTTTTTATATTTTTTTATTGACAAATATTCAAGGTTTCTTTCTTTTTTTGTTTTTACAAATTGTTACTTTTATTTTTTACTAAGATTTTAATTTTATTTTTCTTTAAAAATGTCATTGCAAACATGTTTTTTGTAGTTATCCGAGTCATTAGTGAGAGAATTTTCTCCCCTTGAGGTTTGCCAACTGAAGCAAACAGTTTGTGAAAGTTTATTAACTTAATCAGTAACATAATGGAATCCTCACACCTTTAATTAATGTTCTGAAATGGTTTGGAACAGATTTCCTGGCCATGGAGAAGACCAAATCCCCTCGAGCCTGACTGTCTCCACTGACTATTATAGGAATTATTCAAATAATTTAAAAGCCAGTGCTCAATGTTAATTGTTTAGAAAATCTAGTTTAAACCTAGATTATCTTAAAGAAGTTCCTGGCCTGAGTATGATCACAAAGAGTCCTTATAGTGGGGACAACCATGTACTGAGGTAAAAATATTATACTGAGAACAACAAGAGCTAAACAAAAGTAAACAAATGAACTACAGAAACCAAAAAGTAGTTTAAACTTGCAATAAATCTGATGGGTGTTACAGGTTTACATCTGTGTTTATTTGTAGGTATATCACTAACAATTCTACAACAAATTAGATTAATTGACAAATTGTTAATTATATACAGCAGTCATTTTTAAGAACATACAATTTATAACACTAATTCTAAACAACAAAGAAGATTTTCTTACCTTGCGGGCACTCTTCCACATGTACTTCATGTATGCGTACGTGACGTGTGGATGGGTTGTAGGCAGTGGGTGATCGAGTTGCTTGGAGGGGTCAACGCCCAGAAGGAGAACGAGGGTCTTGTGGGCCAGAGCCTAGAAGGATGAAGAGAGCAGCAAAGTTTCACGAAAAGTAACTGAACTGTAAGAAAGTTTATTTTTCAAGAAGTTAAACAGAGGTTGTTCATATAGAGACTTTTATTCACCATTAAGAATACATTTTCTCCCATAATTACTGGAAACATAATACATTTCTTTTCTCCAATTCCAGCACATTTAGTGATTTGGCACTCAAAATGTGTGTGCTTAAAAACAACAAGCTTGTCTGCAAACTTCTTCAACTGATTAGAATAACAGTGAGGTTGAAAATGGAAAATTTGCACTCCATTAATTAGGTAGATGTGCAGTTTCAGGTTTCCTAAACAGCGTGATTTCAGAGTGGTGTGCAGCTTTCATTAGCGGCAGCTTAAAACCACTTTACATGAAGTGGAATTTATGACTACATTTAACTCTTCAGAGCTGAAATTTATTTTCATGTCAAACAAAACTCCAATTTATTTATCTAGAATGTTATGTAATGATAATTACCTGGAAGAATTTCAGGATACATTAGATAAATATGTCGATGTACTCACAAGGCGTCCGCTCTTCCCACAAAGGCTGGCGTATTTTAACCAAGTCCTCATGTCCTCGTGGGGGTTGATAACCAGGAACCGAACCATCAGGATCCTCTGCCAATCTTCTACAATACGCTGACAACCCTGGAGAAAAAATAAAAATAAAAAACAAAACAAGATTCTTTGGTAATGCCTCAAAAAGAAAAATGCACATTTGTTAAACTCAAGAAAACAAAAAGTTGTGGGCAGGATGTCTGCTTAAAATACTACTATTCTACCAAATGTCATGTGACCATACATAAGTTCACATGGTAGAAAATGAGACATTTGGGGCAAACCAATATAAAAGTTAACTAGCTGCTTAATCTTCTACTTAACATTCGTTTAGCCCAAATATTATAACAAAGTGCTACAGAGGTAGACATCACAGACAAAACGGTAGAAAAAAAAATCAAATACTGATGCTATATAATCCTTACAGTATAATTTGGATTTTTAGGCAAATGTATAGAGGGTAGATAAAACGACACGACTTAATTATAACTATAACTAACTGCACACTACCTGCTGCCCTTATATGAGTGTTTTAGGCTCCAAATCATAAATAATAGAAATTACCTTTAAAACTATGTTAAACTGATATTTCAGTCTGGACTGAAGATTTACTTGCTTTGCAGCCCTATTCAAACCCCCCATAAAATTTCCTTTGAAAGGCAGTCATAAATTATATACACACACACACATTAAAAAACATGAAGGTCAGACTAATATGAGTAACCATAGCTCGGTTCACTCATAATGTAATTCTGATTTTATTTGTATTTCAGCTATACGTATAAACCTTCCTGATGGAACATCTCATGGTTGTGGTGCTACTGTACTGAAAACAAATCTGTTCACACAGACAGAAAGAAGGCAGACAGATATGAACACCTGCCAAAGTACACAAATCCATCTACAGCATGTGATAGTTTCCTGCTACGTTGGGTGTCATCGGGTTCACGTTTTACAGCGATGACACCCACAAACAGACAGACAGATTCTCAACATATATACAGTAGCAGCTTCTCTGGAAGCTTGTAAAAAAATGCTTTGGGAATGTGCTAACATGTAAGTGACATGTACTGACATAACTAAAATGTAATAAACCACTGATATCAAACTAGTTTTGCTGAATTTATCATGTAAAACCTTTAGAATGTTACTGGTACATTTTGTTAGGCAGATAGATAAGATAACATTTATTCCATCCAATAATTCATGACTCATTTACATTTTAAAACAATACGTGGGAACTATTTTTTAAAAAGGAGACTACAGGAGCTTTAGACCTTGAGATATTGGTGTGTGTCTCAACATGCCTGTGCAGTGGATGTTTTCCATTAGTAACAGTAGCTTTTCCAACATCTGCTTCACATTGCATTAGCTTTTGCACACGTAAGTATCTGTGTGTCCATGTGCTGCAGTTACCTGAAGCCTCTCCCACCATGTCTCCCTGATGATGTCTCTCCTCTCTGGCACCAGCTTATATTGGATTACTTCCTCTAGTTCGGACAGCATTTGGCAGGACACCATGGCCTGAGAAACAAAAACGCACACATTCATCCACATCATTATTAGGGTTAAAGCATTTATAGTGTCCAGATGAGGCACAGGTCCTGTCTGGGCTCAGTGACAGGATGTTTAAGGCTTGTAAATATTCTAATACACAATTAGCACATCCAGCTAACACTGAGCTCATTTCTGTAATTTCAGCCACAAAAGATGGATTTCTCATGATCTGGGATTTGTTAGAGGTCTATCTTACGCCAGGTTCAAGATGATCAACCACACTATGTATATTAAATATATTAGGATCAGTTAGTCCTCATAAAAACAATGGTAGAAAACATCTGACAGCAACATACTAAAAATCAGACATTTCAACATCTAAAGGATATAAGAGATTACAATGTTGTAGAATTGCTTCAAAAATACTTTGTGGCTGTGCTGTAATCTTACAACACATGAAAGCTAGGAGAACTGGTATGTTTAAGTAAAACATGACACTTTTTCCCCTCCTATTGTTTGAAAGCCAGACTTACCCCGTACGCTCGGCTGTAGCTCTCTCCAGCCATGGCTGTCAGCTCAGCATCCAGAAGGTCTCTCGCTTTGTCAATACACTAGATTCAAAACAAACAATGTTCAAAGTTCAAACCTAAATTAAAATAACTATATCATCACTTATTTAAATGGACACATTTTTCTTTAAGTTTGTTTTAAGGTTTAAGTATATTTTAAGCAACTGATTTTCTGAGCCCGTTATTCTTTATCATTTGTAAAACTCAATATGATGAGTTTAATTTTCTTGCTCTGTTTTAGTTGCATTTCCTCAAGTTAGCATGACCCCTAAGTGTACTAACATACAACTTTACGGGCCCTGAAACGGTTCTCCTTTAGGATATTCTCTCTGAACATTTGCCAAGAAACAAAAGATTTTGTACAAATAATTGAAGGTGTGTTACAGCTCGCTGCTCACACCCTTCTAACTCAAAAGCTGCCAATAGTGATGTATTTGTGAAACTAGAACTAGAATCCCTTCTTTTATGGCAAAAATGGTTCGATGCTCTGCTGACGGCCAAAGGTTTTACGAGGAGAGGTAAAAGAAGTGTTGAGAGCAACAGTGCAGAGATTATGTAACCTTAGTTTTGGATGTCAAATGAACTTTAGAAAATAGCCTATAATGTTTGAGCACTAAGTGGAATAAAGAGGAAGTGGAGGGTGACTAATGAGAATTCATAATTGGAGCTGTTGGTCTTTGCTCCTGCCAACACAGCATTGCAAACTCTGAAAACATTATGATCAGCCAACTGTCAGGATGCATTCATTCCTCAAGGTTTTTTTAGCGTCTTCCTGTTTTTGTGCATGACTGTGTGCTAATGACTCATTAGTAAGATTCCAGCTTTCTGACAGTTCCCGTCGTAACTACACTTCTCTAATTCATGTATACTGGAGTCATTCCATCACCCGTGAGTACCCTGAGGAGTGGAAAAACAGTAACTGAGAGAAAAGGCAGACAGATTAGCAAAAGGACAAACAAGGACACAAATATTGCAGCTGAAAGTCTGCTGATTTCTTCTTTGACCAATGTTTTTCAGAACTATTATTAGTGGGACGGGAAAAGGAGGGAGAATAACGGAGGAAGCTCTCTGAGGCCAGGACACACAGCTGTTTCAAACTGACTCCCACCAATTATTGTTTTTCACAGGGATGGAAGGGAGGGATGGCATGCCAAAACATCTCCTGAGGCCTGCATAACAAGGGGTGGGGTTTGGGGAGGCTGGTTGATACAAGGTGACAATGAGGCTGCTTTATAGTCTCTCCACATAGCTACAGTCCTGTTTACTCCTGAATTAGTGTTCTGAGGCCTTACTGGAAATGTGCAGTCCAGACGACTCCTGATAAATGCAGTGTCTGGCTTCTGGCAGCACTAAGCAACAACTAACCAAATCTTCTAAACTCTTACGTAAAGGTTGCCCTTAGTTACCTAGGTTTAGGGTCCTGTGATGTAACTTTATCATTACAGAGTGGCATGAAGACATGTTTGTGACTGGTTAGGACCAAATTGTCCGAATGGAACGAGAAACAAAACAGAAACATGATGTTAAGTTAAAAGCGGGACGCTAGTTTGAAAATCCCTCCCAGCAAATGAAACAAACAGTGGAAGACTAAATGTACTGTAAATACTGGTACTGCTTACTGACCCAAGTCTGACACCTCAGATCAAACAGTAAGACTTTTAAATTAAAGACACTTAAGACAATTTACACAAACACATCCCATGAATTATAGAGCATGTTTGGTTGTTGGGGAGTTTAAAGGTATTGAAAAAAAAACCTTCCCTACAGAATCAAAAGGACTTTAGTGCAAGGATTACCAACCAGATCCGGAAAACTAGACTGAGCTCATGTTGACATTTGCGTTCTAATCCTTGCTCCATCTGCTTCTTATTCCTCCTCATTCATTGAGAGTCGGTCATTGTCTGCGAAAGTCAAAAGCCTGCTTTTTGCATTCAGCAGAAGCTATAAGCCACACCTGGATCGAATCTTTAAATTAGAGGGGGGAGTATGGCGGTGATGAGAAGTGGGGGCACAGAAAGCAGGTCTCCAGGGCTTAATGGTAAAAACAAGACTGGAAGGGTGAGTACAGAGCAATTGGACGGGCAAGTGTTTATTGTTGTCGGGTGTTAAAGCGTGTGTGTCGGATGTACCAGCATCCAGCTTGAACAAATCCAGCTCCAGGGACCATGAGCTCATCTATGAACCCCCAACCGTCATGAAATGAGAAAAACACCCCCCAAACTTCCACCAGACCTTGTTAAAAGGCAGACAGGAGGAATAACAGACCCTCGATTTGTTTCAGGCTAAATTCTGTGATGAGCTTGGATTTTAGCAGTTACATGAAATTTCCACACCAAAAACGTACCTCGTAATAAAAAAAAAGGAAAAATCAAAACAAACAAGCCTGGTGCATTTTTATTACTATTAATGAGAAGCCAAAACCAGAGGAGGGAATTCAATCCCCTCTGGAACAGCAGTAAGGACTAATAAAATAATAAAAATAAAAACTAAGTAAAATTCCAGAAGTTTCAAGAACCAGGTCAGTTTCCAAAAAGCATGTTTATGTGCGAAAGTTTCCAAAAAGTATAAACTTTCCATGTGTATTTTGACCATTGCTTTATAGTGCTGAGTAATGATGTCACACACCTGCTGGGCCAATGAGAAGAGGTCCTGATGTAAGGCTAGAACTGCTCTATAAAAAGCACCATCGTGTGTGTCTCTTGGGATCATACAAGTGTACTCCTCCATGCTGTCCCAGTGTCCTAAAGAAATATTAATCACATTAGGCAAAAACAAAGCGACGATGAAGCAGAAAGTTGGAGATAACTGGTAAATATTTTCGTCTTATATTGACTAATGAAAAGCCTAAACAAGCTGGCTACCACGGCTGCTTTGAACCACACTTTACAACAAAAAGCTTTATTATATTAAACATCTACACAAACAATTCCGCTGTCCAGGTGCCACTTAAGTATCCAGCTCTGAGTTTATTAAGTCAAAACCAAAGATCAATAAGGCTCTGTAACATTAGTCATAATTTTCTCTGTTTTTCCATGTTCTGATTTGTTTCTAGACACTAACCACGTCTGGTCATGCAAGGGACACCAGGCAACACATAACCACCATTTATATCGTCTCTGTTAATCATCTTTCAGATCAGTACATTTAATTAATGATTGGTACACACAGCTGACACGAGGCATGTGAGTTACCTAATCCCCAGGCAGCGGCAGCAGCCATACGAGCCATCTTGGCCTGGGTTTCCTCACTGACCAGTGTCCACTCTTCGCAGCACTGCTGGTGCAGCTGGCCCCTGGAAAACATTTACCACAGACGGCAGGAAAAGCACACCCAGAAAATATCAATGACATCTTCACAAAGATAAAAGACAAATATGGCAGAAAGAACAAACAGATGATACCAATAACTGAAAAACTTAATTCTGTTTAGATCGACAGAGTAATAAAGTGATATTACTATAGTTTTGATACATTGATATCAAGACAAGTATGCACTTTCACAGTACTTTGTATAAAAAACTTAATATCAAACAGTGTCCAAATGGTGTGTAAAAGTTTCTCATCATCTATTAAGTGGCATATTAGTGTTGCCTAAATTTCACAACAACTGTTTTACTGCATCTCTACAGGGATGTTATATTATTTTTGTAACATACAATACTCAAACCTCCACATATTGGAAGCACTCATCTAAGGTTCATGTTTTATTGATGATATATACAAATTTACTTTTCCTGCAGGAGATTGTACTGACAGAAACATTAGCATGCAAGCACTTTTGGCTAAGGATTAATAGGAAACTCACTTGAAGTTAAACTACGTTTCAGCAACATCTGCCATCATTTATTTATTCGTTTGTTGTTAGAGATGAACATCTCAAACCAGTTGAATCTTTCAAAATAGTCTGATAAGATCAAGCACGGAAAACAGATGGATGCTCCCACTGGGGACAAGTGTAACCAAGTCTAATTATTTATTTACAAAAATCGGTGCATTGCACAGAGGGAGATCAAACCCAAATTATATGTGTAACAGCAGGATGTTGGAGGGAGCTTAGGTTTTAAAGACAATGAGAAGAGACAGATGTACAGACAGGAAAAAAAGCCACTTTAGATGGAGGTCGGTAAAGTTTTCCAACTGTCTGTTGAATAATAACAGCACAACAATAGGAAACGTTGTGTGTGGGTGGGTGTCTGCATCAGACAATCAACAGAAAATAATCCTTTTAGTCTTTTTCTGTCTAGAAAATGTATAAAAAAACAATTCTTTTAACCTGAATGAGACATTAACATTGTTATAAGATTTTTAAGGGCTATACAGTATATTGCAGGAGACCTTTTCATAGCATTTGGACTTATCAAAAAAGTTAATGCAAAGAAGAGACATTAAAGTTAAGTTTTATCAAGTCTTCAAGAAAAAAATCCATGTCAATGACACAACATAAGCAGTAATAGCTTTGCAGTGTTAACACTATTAAAAAAAGTTATTTTACCAGCCATAGGCTGTCTGTAAAAGGTGGAAATGACCACATTTGGTAAGAGCAAGTCAATTTCTTAAAGTGCAATACCACTTATCAAAATTATTACTCACTTCTAATCAGTATATAAACCAGCCAGTTTAAAAAATAATTTAAAATTGTCACAATTAGAGGTACGTTTGTTTAATTAGGTTTCAAGTATCACAAATGTCCCACCTGAAGGCTTTAAAATTGTATTTTACAATTCAGTGAGAGACTTCAAAGTGTCTACACCCAGCAACAAACTATCCATGAAGGTGAGGAATAACAGGATTTAAAGAGGCTTTTTATTTTACATTACTGCTAAAATCTATTCTCCATTTCCATTTTTATACTTCTAACACAATTTCTACATCGTCAAACAATTGTTTGAGGGTAATGTAATTAAAAGTCATTACAGTTTTTGGAAAAGTTACATTGGAAAACAGCAAATATTCTTCGTCTTTGTTTACAACTAAATTCAACGATCAGTTTTGATCAGGTATGGAAATTCTCCCATTAGTTCGAAATATCTAGGCAGAACTTATTTGCATCTGATCTTAGCTCCGGACTTTTATTTAACACTCTCCACTCCTCAATTTCCTCCTCAAAATAACTACTACTGTCGACTCTCATCCTTACAGAAGAATGAACAACTTTATCTAATTTTCGAATGGCACTTCATTATGATTTGAGTTCAACTTTATATGATATAAACATTTTAGCAGTCTCTCTAATTGGTTTTGGCTTCATGCAGAGAAGATCTGAACAATATCAGTGAGAGACAACATGTGTCTTAAGACTGATCCCATAGGCTCAAAACTAAGTCATCTATGAAATCATCTCCAAGCCCTGCCCTAAGCATCCACACACACACACTGCTCCAATTAGCATGAAATATTTTCCTTTAAAACTTTTGAATCGTTTTTTGTGAAATGAATCACAGAGCGTACAACGAACACACACTAATGGCAGGTTCTATAAACATCTGCTTTGTGTACTGAATCCTCAGCCGATCTATTAATACAGACATTTCAGGCATCTTGCGACTATTTTTCCTTTAAAAATGTTCTTTTAAAGAGAACGGCTGTCCTGGAGCTGAGCCTCAGCTGTGGTGAGGTTTGACTTTACTGCTGCCATCTCTTACTGGCAATGGATGTCTGTTAATAAAGTCCCTGTTAAAATGGCTTTGGTCAGGTCATAGTAACTAGAGTAAACACTTAAAGTTAAGTCTCATTGGAACAAGCTGCAAAAGTAGGTGCAAGCCTAAAATGTTGAATACAAATTGCATGCATTTTAGTCAAGGTAACAAAACCATAAAGAATCCAATAAGATCTTTATTCATAATGGTAAATAAAATATAAAATTGTGGGTACAATAGATTTAACTAATGACATACCATTCTCCCAGGGCCTCTAAGCAGCGCATCCTCCCAAGGATAAGCTCTGGATCCTCTTTGTTCATGTCGATCTTCTTGTCGTACGCCACCAGCGCATCCTCCCACTCATGGAGCTTCTCATACCAAGTGGCTTGGATTTCCTAATAAAAAAAAGAAGATACAGTAGATACAATAAACATGACTATCTGTCGAAATTGCAGAAACTGAACACAGAGAATGCACTTAAAAAAAGAAGCTTTGACCCATTCTAAACTCATACACCAGTATGGCAAGAGACTAACTGAACTTGTATAATAGTTTTACCAAAAATAACCTTGTACCATACATTTCTAATGGGTAAAAAGTTATTTCTTTCCTCTCCTGATCACTTATAGAACCATTTACTCAGTTTTTAGTTTTCACCCAACAATCCCTGTTTATTTATATTTAAATAAAAATCTGGAATAGCTAGTGTTCAATTTTAGTAGTGAATATCTGAAATTTAAAGCTTTATCAGTTAAACCAGGACATGGTGCATCTAACTGACTTTTAGGAGTTATTTAAGGAGCCACCAACATTAACAGCACAGATCTTTCCTGTGCTTCAGTGATGCTTTCTGTTTACGGGACTTGACAGGGAAGGCTTACATTTTCCTGTAGAAAAACCTTCCAAATGTTTAACTCATAAATATGCTTTTTGGAACTGCAAAACAGTTTTTATTGTCTTTTTACAGAGAAATAAAGGAGGTGAACAAAGAGAAGAAAATACCTTTTCCATCTGAGTTCTCATACGGACATTCTGATCAAATCATAGACTTAAGTCCAGACTTTTTAAAAGATAAACTGTGTTCAGGTTATTACTTGCACACAACCTGGTTTCTGAAATGTTTTCACAGCTTCGTCTCAGTACTGACTGTACAGGTGGAGTCTGTTCATAACAGATTTATGGCAATTCAGGACACCAGAGGGAACAATCAACACTACTTGTAACATTTATTCAGTAGGTACAAAAACCCTACGCAAATCTATTACAATAAAAGCATTTATTTCACTACCCAAAGCATCTCAGAATTTATTTTGACCAGAATATTGTTTTGATCTATAATTTCAGTATCAAGAGGAGTCTGACAAGTTATGCAAAACTTGTTAAACTGATCTAAAAAAAAATCTTAAAATCCTTGTTTTTGTACGTTAAACAAATAAAATTCAAAGAAATAAAAAATTAAAACACAGTTTCTATATCTGGAATGAAGGAAAGAGACAGCTAAGAATAACAAAGTGCTCTTTCCTTATTATGTAACAAATGTAGAAAATTTGTCCAATCCATCATGTCCACTGTTTGACATTTAAGCAATATGTGGACCGAGCCCACCTACATGTGAATGTTTGTTAATATGAAGGAGCTGCAGCCTTCTATATGTGAAGGAGAAAAATCCAGAGATAAAACTATCAAAGTAAAAATATAAAGAGTTTTATGATAGATTGTATTGTAGTTAGCAGACCTAACATACTGATGTCAGCTAACAGAGGGACCTTGTAAACCACTAAAACTGAAATATAGTTGGAATTAAAGCATTAAATACTTATTAATTGTAAAAAGGATACAGAAGTCTCAAGGCAGATTTGAAACTATTCACCCAAGAGACGCATAAAAGGTGTTAAAAAGTGTAAGAAAATTCCTGTTAATTAAACAAAACAAAAAGTCCATAATTCTCCTCCTTCACCTTAGATGAGCGTAACAGATGGCTTTTCCACATACTGCACATTAGGGACACATTTTTCTTAATGTGCAGCTTGTGGAAAACCAAATAACCTTAAATAACCATCATCTATGTGAAAATATGTATATCAGGAAAGGACACCTTGCACAGATGGGAAACCTCACATAATACAAGCCACTAAGAAAACACAGAATTTAGGCCAAAGGGATCAAGAAACCCAAGAGTCTGAGTATGTGTAGGCTTTAATAGAAAACAAAAGGATACCTTTGAAATGAAAGAAAAGACACTACAATGTGAAACTGTTTTTGTGGCACAATATTAATTAACTTAATTATAGGAGCAAATCATTTTCAAGTGAAATCTAGATAAAGCAGTCATACAGATATTTCCAGATATTTTCCAGATATTTCACTTGCAATATGCACAGATTTTATTTAGGAAAACAAAATAAAAAAAAATAACAATTCAGGACTGTTTGTTGTGGTAGGATTAAAAAAAGAACTTACCAATTCACCAAAATGTTTCATTGCATATTCCAGCACTCCTGATGCTGCCTCGGGCTGCTGAAGTTTATTGTTGATGCTGAAAATTTGCCAAAAACAACATCATTTAGTTTATTAGTTCAAGACAAATCCTGAAAACTATTTTAAGCAAAATAATGTTTTAAAATGTGGACAAAATGCACACACTAATGGATGACAAAGTAAAAGAAAAAAAGAAACTAACACTATTATCAACAAGGAGTTAGGCCTACCCGCCCCAGAACTGTGTTAGTACACCTTGCTTTGGTTTATTTATCAATTTATCAAACAGAAAAATGACACAATCAAGACAGACAAAAATAAAATCTTTCAAATGTGTTGTTTCACATGAAATGAAGTGAAATACAAGCCCCCCCTGATTTAGGTAGTTTTGTAGCTGATTAAGAGTAAAAAAAGCAACATATTTAAATCCTTCGTCCTAATCTTTCTTGGCTGATAAAACTATTGAGTCACTGAAGCCCAAACAAAGAATAGCAATTCTTCTTTAGAAGAATGAATGTTAGTTAAGAAAAATGGCAGCAGAAACAGAATGGCACTGTCAAAACAAATGTGTCAGTGATTAAGTTGAGAAGACAAAGTAAAAGGTTTGAGTAAAAGGTATTCAATGAAATTAAGCGATGTAAATGTTCTACCTTTGTCCTCAGAAAAGGTCAAGTTAATTCTATTAGTATGGTTTGATGTTGAAGTTGGGTAAAACTAAAGAGGTTAAATATCATCCTACTCTGGACTAACAACTTTAATAAGTATATGATGCACCATTCCCTATCAAATCTAAATTAACTCACTGAAGAACATGTTTTTAAGACATAACGAGATAAATAACCTGTAGGTTGTTGTGTTAACAGGACAATAATCCCTCACCTGGTTCTTCAATGCTCTTCCATGGAAAAAACCCTTATCAGAACCATTAAACCATGCAAGCTGCCGCAGTGAATTTCAACAATGCAAAAATCAATGTTTTATTTTCCTACAAAGGTATTGTGACACGCAAATGTACTTGTTAGGATTCGCCACATTGATTTGACAAACAATGTGTTGTCTGTCAAGAAACCACAATTTCCGTGCTGCCACCGCATCTGGAAACACTTCTACAAACCACCAGTCTGTTATATTTCTTACACTAAAAAAAAACCCTGAGCAGCCAATACATCTGAAAAACGTAATGTTTGAAGAGCATTGGTATGCATTGAAGGTCCTCAGGACAGCAGGGAAAGGCTGATAAAGGATATGTGAGCATATAAGTCAAAAACCTGGTTTGAAGTAGGGCACAGTCAAAAAATATGATAAATTTGCACAGCGAAAGGTCATGCAAAATCTAGAAAAAAAACCCCACCTGCATGATGAAAGGTAAGAAAAGAAAATCTCACATACATAAAAACACCACCTGACCTCTTTAAATTATTTATGAACAGAGGGCAACCTGCATTAAAGAATAAAATCTTTCAATGTTATGGCTATGACTACAAATAGATGTACAAAAGTATGTAAATTCTTCCAAATTTTGATTCTGATTTATTTTTGTCCTGTTTAAATCTGGTTTGTTAGGAAAAAACTAAGGAAATAAAACTTCATACCACTGACATGGTGATTTGGATCTATCCTGGTGTATAAGACAGCAACTTATTTATAACTTATGTGTAAAAAATATCCTTCAAGAATATTTTATCACTAAATAACAGGTACTGGCCCATAATAACACAACGTAAGTCCTGAATCTTAGATCTTACAACGATAATAAATACTGTTTGGCAACATATGTGAGCACTTTGCAATTTTTAAAAGCCACTGGTGTAAATAAAATACAAGACTTGACTTTGTGGAAATCAAACTAAACAAAGTGTAATTGGATAAAATGAAGTCATTTTAGTAAACAAGCATTGTTTGTGACTCTCACGGAGGATGATGGAGGCCATTGTTTCAACAGTCAATTACACAACTATTACACAGCCTCCAATAAACACAACTTCCACAAAGAATTCTAAAAACAATGACGATATCACATAAATATGTTGTATATTCTGTCCTTTCTACTGGACACTTTGTTATCTGTTGCAAATTAAAAACCTTTCAAACAACATATGAACAAAAAACAGCAAGTTCTCCACCACACATCTATATCAAAGATGTCCAGATGTGTTTTTATCTGAAGACAAATCAGAATAAGAGTGTTTTCTACTGTAGACCCAGGAGATTTCATTGTCCCTCCACTGAAGCCATCTGGCTCCCAGCTTCAAGCACAAGCAGTCTAAATACATCCAGATGGAAAGGCCCGCATAATGCTCTTCTGAAGTAAAAACGTAACATGCAAAAAACTTATTTATATCACTGTCAATTTTGTATGTCGTAATTACCTAATTTTATTTCAATACAAAAATGTTTTTAAATTTGGATGTACCCTACACAAACTAGATACAGAAGCTATAATGGTTCTACACGAACTCAGCAAGCAAACCAGGTATTTTGACATGTTTGCTAAAGGTTAAACTGAATAATGTTGTGGGATAGAGGCACAGTGTTAGCAGTTGTTAATTAAACTAAGAACAGAAATCACACATAAAAATAATTAGTAAGCTACGACAAAGGAGATGAAATAGCCATCAAGTAAACTTTAAGCTGTAGTTAAATGAGGCACAAGTAGGCCATCTGTGTGACTATATAGTTGAAAATATTTTAATATTATACAGAATTGTTTTATGGGTGGGGGTTGAAGGCTACAGGACAAAAGGTATGGATCCTTATAAATGACTGTTATTAGCCAGCAACTACTGCTAATGCATGTAGAATGTGGGGAAAAAACACTTTTGGGCTTTTCACCTAAAGAACTGTTCATGTGCGGGCCAGCCAAACTGCAATCAATATTATTCCAGGGAAAAAAGGAAGTGATTTATCACATGCCATGAAAGAGGATCTTCATTGTGCAGACTCTCCACTGGTACAAAACAGAGGAGAACACAGCTGAAACAAACCACTGTCTTTGGAACAAAAACCGCCCAGGAGTAAAGGGTGTTGTTGGGGGAAATTAAAAAGGAGATTACCAGCCAAGATGAGCTCATGTTTATGAGAAAACAACTCAAGCGAAGCTACAAAGAGCCTGGATTGGCAAAAGTGCATAGGACAAATTCTTAACACAAAACAGCCATTGTAAGAAAAAATAATCTTATGTAGACAATAGACTCAGAAAAATAATTACAAAAAGATAAACAGCAATACCATAAAACCTTTTTGGCTTCTTATGGGGAAAATCTCATTTATTCAGATTTGTTCACTGGATCATAGTGGCCAGTGTAGTATAGACTAACTTTTATTTTTCTTTTGCACAGACAATCTCATTCAGACATCTGTCATGCACAACTGGTAAATGACTGACATTAATGAGTTGAAAACATTCCCACATTTTCAGCTGAATATTGTTACAGGCTCGACTGAGTTTTGAAAGAAAATTATACTGTTCTACTGATTGTTGACACATGAATCAGACATGAACAGAAGCAAGAAAACAGAGATATATTTGTAAAACCCTTTGTCAACATAGAAATAAGCCATAAAGGATTAAATTTAAAAACATGATAGAAGGTATATCGGACCTGATCAATAATAACTAAAAACTAAGAGGCCATAACATCCTTCAGTTGGAAAATGGGGGTTTGTCCTCCGGCAAGTTATTGACTCTCTATACCCCTGAAAATGTGAGTCAAAAAAGTGCTGCATATATAAAAAGTACAAACATAAAAGACTATTAGATATATGCTGTGTGTATGAATTAACCACTTGAAAGCTTTTTTTTTAAAAAAAGAACAAACACAAACCTAAAAGAACAAAACCCTGCCTGTTATTATTATACTCACGAGAAAAACAGAGCACTGAATAACCCCACAACTTAACATGATGACATTTTTATGTTTTTCTTTTTTCTGAAGTAAGTTAGGCATGTTAAGAGGCCACTGAGACATCAACGGGAGAAATTATTCAATTCCTATGTACACCAGACTACTGCCCACACTGGGACACGACTACAGTGTGTGGCCCTTGAAATCCTCCCTTTCAGGTCAAGAAGCCAACAGAACAAAGTGTCTCTATTGGTCCAGAAAGGAAAACACATGACGGTCACCTTAATGGAATGCTGCTGCAGAGAATGATCCGTACTAAACGTTTTGTTTAACAACTGTACCTTCCCCACGAAACATACTGACTGCATTTTAGTCCAATTATCTTATATTTTGTTTGCTTTATTAAATTTCAGTTCAATCAAGCTATAACTGATTTCTCTCTTGAACAACTGACATCAGCAGCAGAAACAGCAAATTTATTCAGGCAAAATGTAAAACAGGAAACTCCCAGTTATATTTACAGTGTCTCATTTAAACACAACCTAACAATTAGGAAATCTATTCCAAACGTGTTTTAAAAACTAAACACATAGCTGAGACAAAGTTAACTTTTTTGACTATTTTTGATATTAAGTGACAACAAAAATTACTATCAACTAAATGTATTGTTAACTAAAGTTTCTTTTTAGACATCAGTAAAAGCTATGTACTATATATCTCCAAGGTCATCATCACAGCCACAAAGCTCAGAAACACTTTAGAGTTGGCAGATAAATGGCCAATAACACCACTGTGTCATGAAATATATTTCTGAGAAAAGACCACATGGCAGATGCTCTTACACAAATGCAGAGAAAACAATTTAAAATGGATAGTACCTAATCCATTCCCTTCCTCTTCAGTTTTTAGTCCCAGCTACTGAGTTTGTTTAATTGAGCACAGACGGCAACAACTTGGCCTGTATTCAGGATATACAGTACGACAATGAACAACACCTGGCAGCCATCTGGTGGCTTAAGGCACCAGAGTTTTTGATGGTCTTCCAGGGCACAAAGTCTGCCGCCCTCAGCTAGAAGATGCCCTGGTGCATACTGTGTCCCTCATTATGGAAAGAATGGAACAGTTTATTTTATCCCTAAATATGACCAGGTTTAAAATAAATGCTGCTCACTCTATTATATTTGACTTTAAATCCAAGCCTGTTTGCCTGCCTTCAGACATTTACGATCCAACCCAATCAAACAGTAAATCGGGAGCTTTGCCTTTTCTCTCAGCTCCCTTCTAACCACCACAGACCGGAGCAGCACCATCATTACTGCTGACAAAGCATTGATACATTTATTCAACTATTGCTCCATCCATCCATCATTTGTGAACAAGCTACCAAGACACTAAAACTCCTCCACTTGAGGCAGAGATTTACCCCCAACCTAAAGGAAGAATTCTGCAGAATTTGGTCTCCAGAATTCTAAAGAATTCTGAAGAATTTTAAAGAATTCTGGAGACCAAATGCTCCTCCTAAACATAAATCACTCCAGTGCACACTAAAAGCCATGGTTTTAAGAAGCCAACACTGTCACATTATATGACAAAAAACAAAGCTCTAAGGTTCCCATACCAGACCTACCAACCCATGAATAAACCTTAAACTCTTTTCCATGAACATCACAAACTGGATTGGTAACAGGTGGAGCACTGGCAGAGTCCAACTCATACCACAAACAAGCTTGAATTTATACCCACAAAACAAACAAAGTTTTTGTTAGCTTTACAAGGACAGAAAAGCCCACAACAGCGACCACTTTACCCCATATTCTTGTAGCACTCCAATAACAACCCAGGGGGACGCGTCTTTGTTGAGGGTCCATAAAAGGATCACACTTATCAGCCTCCAAGGGAAAGTTTACTCCAGGGTGTTGGGTGATTAGCCTTAGTATTGTTTGTGTCAAACCTTAATCAATACCCTAATACTTTAATAATATACCCAAGAAGTGTTACATGTTTTTTGTCAATCTAATCACATAATATAAAAATTTTTGACACAATGGTACTCAAGTGCATTAGCTGCAAAGATTATTAAAATACTATTCAATTATATTTAATTTTTGATACAAAATGTTCTCATTTAGCCTCTGTGCTCACATAACCTATATGTGTAAAAGGCTGCTGGTAACAAAGATTATATGAGGTTTTGTAATTTGGAATCTATTGGCTGCTGATTTCACATCTTGTCTTTCTTATAAATGAACTCTCTGTGCTGACAGCTAAACTTGGTAATCACTCTCTGATTACAGAATGGCTTTTTACTGTTCTTGGGGACATAAAAATGCCTGAAGAAAGAAGCTTAAGAAGCTGCTTCAAAGCAGAAAAACACCATGAAGCTATCACTACAAACAAGATTCCACTGCACATTAGAGAAATAACACACATTGAAAAAGTCCTGGGCCAGAAGAAAAGGATGCCTTTGGGAAGCTCTGCTAAGAGTAAGATGTGACTCACAGAGCAGTTACCGCAATGAGAAAAAGCAGAAAAGAAAAACTGGCACACATCAGTGCATAAAGGTTAATATTTACAGGAAGACCAACAGGTAGTCAGGGGATCCAGTAACCAAAGATATCTTTGATTACAAAAGCAAAAAAAACAGAAGAAACAGTACGGAAGGTGCTAGATAGCATTATAATACTGTAATATTATAATCAGCATTATACACTGAGAGACAGACAGACAGAGAGTGTCTCCTAATTCAAGGAAATCATTTCACTACAATAAGACACCCATTCAGGAAGCTTCATTAGCTGCTGCTAATTCTATTAACATAAACAAACACAATTTGTTTTCTCATGTTGTAATTGTCCCTTTTTTTGTGTTTTAGGTTGAAACCACAACTATATCCACGTGACTAACTTGTACTTACTGTACTTATACATTAGGGAAGCCACAAAATCATAAAATGTTTTAGCTGAGGAAGTTTTTGTTCCTTTTTTTCTTTAATTGACAAACGAGTAAAATTTACCTCCTAATCGATTTAGATAAAACTAAACTAATAGGATGGCAATAATTCAAAACACACTTTCAAAGACAACTAAAAGAAACTCTCAAGGAATAAACAGAAAATTAGAAACCAATTCTAATTTCCTAGGCTCAGTATTCAGGAAACAGTGAAGCTAGGAAAAAGGACAGTGTGCCCAAATGTTTAGTGCCAACCCTGTGAAACATCAAAACAAATTAAAAAAGAGCACTTTTTATGTAATCCTTTGGAACAAGAAGACAAGCACTTTTTTATTCTCGAATCTCCAGTTCCTGTGACACAAAATAACTAAATTAACTGGTTAACCTTTTCCTTATTTGTTTGTTTGACAGTGTGATTATGTGAGAATGCCTGCCAAACATTCTGCCTTTTAGAAACAGAAAAGGCATGACCTTTTCAAAGTATAAAGTAAAATTGGTGGTGCGTGGTTATGTAATATAACAGTAGATGCCTGTTCAAGTGTTAAGCTTTGGTTTTCTAAAAATCGATCAACCTTTTGCACCACTTTAGGCCAATTTGTGCCAGACATAATTTTATGCTAAATAATATCCGTTTTTCTTAAATTTCAAGTAAGTTAGTTCTTATGTCACTAGTGTTCCAAAGAAAGCATATATGACCAAAATACTTCAGTAATAATAATATATTTTGAAATCATCACAAAAAATGTTATTTTATGATTGTATAAAAATTACCAGACTAACAGTAATGCTTTTTTACAACTGAATGAAAGACGAAAAGCACCATTCTGGCCCTTTCTGTGACTGACAAGTTGGACATTTTTAAAAGGGAAGACAACCCAGAAGTTGACATTTTGCAAACATTATTATTAGGCCACACAAACACCAGTTCAGCTGCAGATTTTAATAGTGGGTCTGACAAACCAGTTAACATAGGGAGGACAACATTTCCAGGCCATGAGTTACACTGTATCCTCCAAAACCACAGGTGTTAAAAACCTGGATCTGGCTTGTATTTGCAAAAGTCACTCTCAGTGGGTGTGTATTAGCTTCCAGAGGTTTTTCTTCCATGGAAATATTGCATTTTGAAAAGAATTATTGAGGCAATTATTCTGTCAAACATATTCAAGACAACTCCTTCACACAGGTCTTTAACTTTTATCCGGGTCATTATAGGGAAATGCAAATTAATTATGATACAAAAGACAAAATACAAGTGAGTGGTTCGTTTTAATGTTTACTAAAGCCTTTTGTTATTTTGAGGTTAAAAATATATAAAATATTTAAGATCTATATGCATGGTGGCAAAATGCTAAGCTTTAAAAAAAATGCAGGCATCATACAGTACTCAGTCTTGTTTTACTTGGATCTGAGCATATTTTCAGTGTTTTGATGGATTATTTCCTTTTAAAGTTTTATGGAGCTATTCTTCTTGTAATAACGCCCATTTGAAATTATACTCTAAAAGGCTTTGTTGAGGGGAAAAAAATGCCTTCTTAAAAATTTGCCAAAAAGGGTGGCATCAACAGAAAACAAAACCTACAATTAGGAGTACTTAGTGACTTCACACATTTCTCAGCAAGTGAAGACCAAATTTACAAGAAAAGTGGCAAGGCCTGAGGATAAAGTAAAATCTGTCATTAACGTGATAACTTAAGTGTGACAACAGACAAGGAAATTACCTCCAGCTGTTCCACAGCACGAAACAGCTATTCAGGATGCTTAAATAATATTTCAGCTACTCCGGAAAGTAAAGTCGAAGCGTTTAAAGATTTTGCATGATCACATACTAACAAATGCCACAAGTCCAGACAGTAACCCTTGTTCTCTTTTCTCATGCTCATGATGTTCTTCCAGCAACAAGCAAAAAAACTATTACTGCTCAGAAACCTTAAACACCTGACAAAGAAAGGGGGAAACGTGGGCGATTACTTTCACTCATCCTGTACAGGAAAGTGACGTAGTGGAGTAGTGGAGGGAGAAGAGAAAAAAAAAGTTGAAAAAGGTCCTCCACCCACAGGGTTGGACAGGGTCAGCACAACAGTGAAGAGGGGGAGGACCCATATGCAAACTATTTAAGATGCTCAACCAGAGAAGGCTTCTCAGAGGAATGAAGACAAACCATCGGTGAGCCGCTGGTCAAAAAGAGAACTTCAACTCAACTATTCAACATTTCTCTTAGCTTCACTAAACCTGAGTCTTTTGATACTTTAGAAACGAGAGCTCACACCACAAAAATTCAAAGACACCTAAAACAGGAGGATTGAGTACTTTTCAATCAGAAGAATGTCAAAAATGAATTTGAGCATTGTAGCCTTGGGAGTTGTGCTGCTCTTGTTAGCAGGAACTGAGGCCCAGAAGCCCAAGAAAAGACTGGTGCCTCCAAAGACCCCCAAGGGACAGTGCTGCGATGAGGTGCGCTCTCTCAAAGTTCAGGTGGCCAATCTGACCAGTATCGTTGAAGAAATGAGTCGCAAGCAGGAGACAGACTTGATTAATGTTGTGAGGCAAATAATGGAGCTGGACAAGCAGAAGCAGCAGCTAGATACTCGAGTCACAGAGGCAGAGAGCAAGTATTCAGAGGTCAACAACCGAGTGGAGATCATGCAGCTGCAAACTCTACAGTCAGCTACACAAACTTCATCAGGTGAGTTTTCCATCTCTAAAAAAATGATTGAATAACTTGAAAATTAGGAACAATTTTTGCTTAGCTGAATGCATTTTGTTTTGTGATTCTGGTGCATTTTTAAAATGTCTTTTACAGACATTTGTCTGTTGAGGTATTAAAACATCTTCTATTGTAAAGAAAAATAATTCAGAGTAAACTAAACATGAAAATTAAAATCTCTGACATACTCTTTCTTTCGGTTTATTTTAATTTGCGTTTGACATTTAGGTTTTGTTCTATTTTATTAGTATTAGTTATATTGTTAATAAGAAGTGACCATTCTTTGAGAGCCAAAAAGGGAAACTTTTTAAGTTATTCACAGGCTATCACCCAGTAGAATGTGAGCCGTTTTCAAATAGGCACAGACAGCATCACATACTGTATTTATTTTAGCTACAAAGTACTATAATCAGCCTTTGTTCATTGCTTTCTGGGCCCAAGTCAGCTGCTGGGAATCAGTTGCGGGGTTGATTACAGTGCACACAGTGAGCTGCCCAACAGGAGTAAAAAGTAATAATTTGGAACTGCACAGTTCCATCTGCAGGGATGTCAATAAATAGCTCCATCAAAGCCATATCTTCTGCACCATTCAGCACACCACTAATCAGCGCTGGCTGCTGTACAACCAACCATTACGTCGTTTATTATTTCAGTACCTGAACGGTGTGGTCTAACAGGGACTCATTCATGCTACACAAAAAGAGAACATAGAGACCTTTGTCAAACTTGAGTGAATCAGAGAGAGTAGCGGACAGGAAGGGATGTGCAGATTAAAAGAAGTGAAAAGTTTCCATATCTCGTCACATATAGGGCTCATTGCTCCACAGTGACATCATAGTCCTTTTAATTGCATCATTAAAAGGGATATGAGAGTAAAAAGTGGGACTTGTGTGAAACTTTTTTTGCTGTTTGCTTTTGACTGAACTTAAAGGTCTTTTTTTTCCTCTCTGTCAAGTCAATCAGATAACCCATAAAGCACTGTATTACAGCAGCCAGTTTTCCAAAAACACACATAAAACTTCACATGGTTTCAGCATAACTTGTAATATTTTTCTTTTCCAGATGCCATATATGACTGTGCATCACTTTTTGGCAGAAACTACAAAATCTCTGGCGTGTACCAACTCCCTAAAGATGATTTTCTGGGTACACCTGAGCTCAGTGTAAGTTTGATTTGCATCTTGCGCTGTTAGTTTCTCTTGTTCTCACAGCAGTCAGCCAAAACAACTGCTCTTTTGTTTCAGGTCTTCTGTGACATGGAGACAAACGGCGGTGGTTGGACTCTGATTCAACGACGCAAGATTGGCCTGACATCCTTCAAACAAGACTGGAAGCAGTACAAAAGGGGATTTGGATCTATCCGAGGGGACTTCTGGCTAGGCAATGACAACATCTTCCGCCTAACAAGGCAGCCCAGTACACTCAGGATTGAGATGGAGGTATGTGTTGGAAAGCACAGCAGTCATGTGGGTTTGGGTTGACGCACTGCAGGGCAGGTTATTTAAACCATGCGTAAACCATTTCATAGCCAGAGGTTGGAATCCATGAATATAGACAGGACCACTTTATATCTATTAGTACTGAAAGAAAGAAAATTACTAATAAATCAATATAACCGCAGACCACAAGAGCTAATAATCTCAGTTTCTTTAACTGGCCCTCATTAAAGCATGTTATATGTTTTTTTTTTCCAATGCAGGACTGGGAAGGAGAAACACGCTATGCTGAGTATGGCTTTTTCACTGTGAGTAATGAGCTCAACAGTTACAAGCTCTTCCTAGCCAACTATAGTGGAAATGCTGGAAACTCACTGCGCTACCACAACAACACCAACTTCAGCACCATCAACAAGGACAACGACAAATGTGTGGATGACTGCGCTTCCCTGCGCAAAGGTAACACACAAAGCTAAACACAGTCAAAACATTTTAGGTATTCGTTTACAGTAGATAAAAAAACTAGATGTATCTCTTTAGCCAGCCTTGAGTTTAATTATTTTTTCCTCATCCTTCCCAGGTGGATACTGGTATAACTGCTGCACTGACTCCAATTTGAACGGCGTTTTTTACCGCTACGGTGAGCACACAACGAACACAGATGGGATCACTTGGTATGCGTGGCACGGCCCCAACTACTCTCTCAAGAGAGTCGAGATGAAGGTCCGGCCAATGAATTTTCAACCATAAGTGCTTCAGCTGCTCCTACTGGACCAAGATTATACATACAAATATCAAGAGATCTAACTAATAACCTGCTCAACCAAACTGTGGCTTTTCCTTTGACTGCGAAAAGAAAGAAATGGCTGTTTGTGATGTCTGGTAAATTACAGTCAGATGAATGTGTAATGTTTATGCCGTATTTGATTGTAAATTGTAGTTAATTTTGAGTATTTATCAGTAAAATATTTTGTTTTGATTTTTTTTAAGGCTTTGATCAATGTTTTTTTTAACCACTGACCCATTTGGGCTCCTGGATTTTGATCATTTCTCTCACTTGTGTTGAAAGCACTAGGATTGTTTTTATTTCATACAAGTTCAAATCAGATTTAAACCATAAAAGCTAATAGGAGATATTTAAAACGAGTCTAAATGACTTGATGTGGATTTGATGTACCCCTAAAGGTATTTCCTGTAACTCACACAGCATTTGTTTCCTTGTAAAACTCTGAAAATTCATTATGGAAATGTGTAATTTGTAAAATGTGTACAGCTCTTTAACTATGTTTTATATGAGAGAAAATAAAAAATATTTTTTAAAAGAAACATAGCCCAAAGACTCAATCAAATGAGTATTTATAAATACACCCTATCACTAAATCATTAACTACAGTACATGTTTTAATTAAGCAAAAACAAAAAATCTGAATGGAAATCCAGTTCTTGCTTCCATTTATGTGAAGTAATTGCAACATTTCTGACTTTAGCTCCTAACCTTTAACACTTTGGTCATCTGCTGACATCCTGGCCAAAAGGTCAAAGGGTACATAAGCCAAAAGAAGGAATGAGACCACACATGCTCTACTCTGCCATATAGTTAAATGCCTCTGAGGTTTCCTACCATGAAAAGCAAAACACTAGTTTATTATTCTTACGACCAATTAGGAATCTCTTTGAGCCTTCAACAACCTGCAGCCAGTGAGCTCTGCATTTACAGGCTCCTTTTAAACTAAACTGAGACAGATCGATCCTAGAGTACAATGAAAAAGATCGATAAGATCTATTTATCAATAAAGATAGATAAATCTTTATTGATCCCTTGGGAAGACTCCTTCAGGGGAAAATTAAAGATAGAGTGGTTCAGCAACAGAGACTACCTTAGTAGAGTTCTGGTCTTGACTTTTGTGTAATCTTTATGGATATACTTTGTCACTCTGTTAAAAATATATTTTTCAAAAATTCATTTGGATTTATAAAACAGGTGTATAGATTTGTCATTATCAAGCAAAATATTTATAACAATGGGTTTCAACAAATATTTTTCACAGACTAGTGAAAGCAATTAATTAAACATTCATATATTTACACCTAATTAGTTTAGCAGAAAATTGATTATTAAATCTAGCACAAGATAAAATTATTAACTATATAGATTAAGATAAAACAATCTTTTACAGATATTTATGATTCTTATATCAGGTTTTACCCCATCATAAAGACTCAATTAACAGTATTCCTGCATGCTGCTAAAGAATAAGGACGATTTTTTTCCTTTTAATTTCTCGGATCTGAGAATTGGATCATTTTCCAATTATTCAGCTGATGTAAAAATCTCTCATTAATCATGAAAAATATATTTATTTCTCAGTTATTAGGATTTAATACATTGAACGTTATCTATGAAATAAACACCTGTACTAATTGGAAAATCATGATGATGCTTCCTTGTCATCAAAACGAGTGCCTCAGAACATTTCTTTTTCCAATACAGCCAGGACTGAGAAAATGAAGGCTTTTAGTGTTTTGCATCCTGGGTTCTAAATTTTTTTATGGGAAATCCTAGAGAGGTGAGAAACAGATGGGGATAACACCAGAGTGCCGGCTCCCATCATTCATCATCATCACGGCTCCCAAGAAATTGAAAACAGGCCTCAAAGAAACACAAGTCCAGACACTCACAGATGAAAAAGAAGCAGGCGTCCAATTAGATGCCTGGAAAACAGATTTCTCCACGCCATGCCAATAGTACAGAAATGAAAAAAAAGAAAGAAAATGGAATGGAAAAGATGACTGAAGATATCGAAGAGTTTTGGGGGAGACTGATATGTATGATATCATTTCTACAGATTAGATGAAAGATTGGCTCCAAGAAGAAAGTTTGTGTGTTTTAAGCAACAAATACTAATGTTTTTATTGTACCACACACCAAACAATTAAATACAATGTTCTGTTTATTTACCCAGCTTTTGTTGGTTTTTTTCTGTTAGATTATGTGATTTAGAGAGAATTGAATCCAACTTTATAAAGTTTACGAAAGCCTTGTGTGTTTGTCCTCAAGATGCCATTTATTTCTGGGACTTTCAGCCCTCCTACCTGATAAGAGACTCCAGGATGAGAGGAGAGGGACCTTTCTGAAACTCCAGCTCTTTGTAATGTAGCGCCTTGGCGTAAGCACGACATTTGGCCGCTCTCTCTCCGAGCAGCACAATGCCATTATCGTCTCTGAGGGGTAGAGGGCCCTGGAAAAAGAAACAGACTAAATAAAATAACCAACATAAATTTACAAATGACTGTACACACTGTTGTTTTTTTATCTATACTATTCTCAAACTCCAACGGCAGCCAAATTCCTTATTTTCCCACAGTATGAATAGAAGACGTTATACTTGATTCTACAGAAGTCCTCGTTAAAATGGTGTATAATGATCAAACCATGACAGTCTCAGCCCTCAAAGTAACTGTGCCATGGCTACATAGCTCAACTTGTGTGGTCAAACAGAAAAGCAGAGACGAGTTCTCATCTGGAAATGCTTGCTCTGTTAATCTCTGAGTAGTTTAACAACACCTAAGTGACCAATAATTGATATAATTTTAGGGTTCAGGCTTTCTGATCAACGTTTTCACTGTCAGACTGCTCTGATGTAAAGGTTAGCTTTTTACTTAAAGCACAAAAACACTATTAATTTTCATGCAAGACCACTTGCACTGTGTAACACAGATATCCAAAGTGAAGAGAACAAAAAATAATAGAAGATCAACAAAACATTACAGTAAATGAGCAGTCAGTTTCTGGCTCATCTAAGTAACAATTCAACACACACGGTGAATACTTTTATGCACTGCTGGCTTTGTAGAAAAGTAAATGAAAAACAGTACGTGGAAGTATTTGTCTGGTTAAATTAAGAAGTATTCTGCCCCCTGCTTGCTTAAAAATTGATCACTTGATCATTTTGATTAATCAGTTTATAATGGAACCATTTTTAATCAATTTAGACTTAAGAAGAACAAACAAAAATGAAGTCATTTGTGTGCCATCTTATAGGATGATGAAAATTACAGCACAGTCACAACTACTAATTATTAATGTGGAACAATGAGTAAAAACAGAACAAAAATAAAGAAATAAATGAGTAGGACTTTGAAACAATTGGGATTGGATGCTGTTTACTGCCCACCTTGTCACTGTGCTCCATGAACTCTGCCAGGTTGAGCAGCGTCTGTGTGACCTCAGCAATATCTTGGGAGGTGAGAGCCAACTCGATGCTTCGGATCAGCTCATCCTGCTGGTCTTCGCTCAGCTCAGACCAACAAGACAGAAAAGCTGCATTGAACAGGTCTCTGTAGACAAAAAAAAAACAGCATTTACAAAGTCAAATAAAATATAATCAAAGATTTGACACTTTATATCTCTGCCTGACGAGAAATTAAGTGAATGGTATTGGCTTTGGTGGTTTATAAAAGCTGTGAAGAATTGAACATCACAGACAAGAAAACAAAATTGAGAAGAACTAGTGGGAGGAGGAAGTGGAGCAAGAAAAGTAGACATGTCAGTTATGGTGTACCTGGCAAGAGGAATATAGGTTTGTGCCAGAGACCAACATGATCGCAGTGCTGGGGAAGATGACTCTTTGAGCAGGACAACACTCAAGCGCCGCAGCCACTCCAGCCAGTCATCTTTGGACACCTTCCTAGCAGCACCCCAAGCCTGCAAGAGGAGAGAAACCAGTGATTTCAAAAGGCATCGGGAACTGTGTGGGAGCATCAGTTTTTCCAGACTTGAGAATATTGAAACCATTCAAATAAAGCACACGCTTCTCATTTTCAAACCATTTCGTGACCCCATGAGCTCTAAAAGTAAGCGTCAGCATTCGTAGTGTTCTTCTGCTCATTTGTGGAAGTTTTTATTGTAATTTATCATTGTATTGTTGATTTAATTGTCATCACTAGAAATAAACTATGGGTTTGCAGTCAGACATGTTTACTGTATAGATTTTCAGCACCTGCAACAACACCAGTAAACAAACATTGCACTTTTATGTGCCGTCTTTTGAAATGGATGTAGAAATAGGAATTCAGTTTTCAAAGACAAAAATTCTGCTTACTTTTTGAAGTGCGGTAGTGCTAACGTGAAGCTTTTTCATAGGGCCTGGCTCCACAGGGCCAGTGACCAAAGCATCACCTTGGTTCCCCCGAGACTGGCGGTGTTGGAAGATTAAAGGGTCCTCTTCCTCCTCTGCCAGAGTATAACCCTATTATGGCCACAAATACACACATAAACTCACAGAGGCCACACGCAAACAGCCCACACGCATGCTAACTGTTGATCAAAGCATCAAAACATGTTTTATGAATCTGCATTTCCTCCGAGTGGGGAATGCTGATAAACAGAAAACTGTACGTAAAATGTTTGTTTCGATTTGTTTTTATTTTGTGTCATGGAAACTTTTGTTTTTTAAACCTGGCTGAGGAATGCTCATGAATAAAGAGATACGCTTTAAATTAGTGACTGATATTATATCTGAACCTGAATATATAATAAATGCTTACTTTCACAATACGACATATGAGTATGTCATATCTCTGGTGATTGATCCTGTGCTTCAGCATCACCTTGTTCACCATGGGGATGAAAATCTGGTACTGTAAACACAAAGAAAGGACCTTCAGTAAATAAAACTCAACGTGTGCTTCATGTGGTTTAGTCTAGATACGTCTTTCCTTTCACCATAAAATAAATAAGTGGGTATGAAGCACGAGCATTTAACCTCTGCAAGTCACACATCAAAGGTTCCTCCACATGTTTGTTGCCAAACATAGCTGGAAGGAATTCTAGTGGTTCCGAGTTTAGACCTCAAAACAATACAAGGGTGTAGGGGTACGAAGTAGAAGGCACACAAGGAGAGGAAGTGCAAAACGTGACCTCATTCACTCATAAACATCACCACCCGCCGGCACAGTCAGTGACATAAGCAGTCTGGTAGGAAGTAAGAGAGACTGGGGGAGAAAGTGCTGCAGAAATGCTGTTCATGTGAAGAGACAGACGGGACTACCTTTTTTCCTAACTGGAAAACTAGCGAGGACAGGGTGTCCATGGCGGTGGAACGCAGCTCGGGCGTGCTGTCAAGTGTCCTCACGATTGGGTGTATAATACGTGAAGCGTAGTCTGTGAAGTCCAGGGACTCCGTGAGACGGTCAAGTGTCTCTAAGGCAACCCTGAGCCGCAAAGAAAAGCAGAAAATGCTCAGTGTCACTTCAGTATTGTAGGAGGCAGAGACAAACAAAAACACACCCTACTGAATAGGACCATAGAAATATATTAGAATTTTTTTTACTTTTAAATACTTTTTTGGCTATTAGAAGTAAACAAGTTGATCTAACCATAGTTTTAGTTTCTGTGATGCTATGGTACAAATTTCATTTGTGTCAAATTAACAGATTCCACTGTAAAATCAAGTGAAAGTGATTTTAATCTCTGCTCTAAAACTCACTCTAGGACTAAGTGAGTAAAGCAGTACTAACTTTCGGGCTGGCAGGGGAACATCAGGGGCGTCAAACAGTTTGACGATGGGAGGCAGCAGCAAGTGAAGGTAGTCATCCAGGTTAGCGCCGAACAGCTGGATGGCAATGAGCAGCTGAAAAAGAAAACAGATATTTATACTTAATCTCACAGCTGTTTCAGTAAATCAGGAGCTTTTTTTAGTTTAAACAAGTTAGCAGCACAAACACAGGGCTTCGAGAAACAGCTTTCAAAACAAGAATTCTCCAGTTTCTTATAATCTAAAACCAAAACATATCCATCTTTAAGTACTGTGAACTCTGTACCACTCTGCTGTGATGAAAAGGGAGCTGAACTGCAAGGCAAAACTCTCTCACCATATACCGGTCGGTGTACATTCCTACCCTCACCTATGGTCAAGAGCTTTGGGTAGTGACCGAATGAAAATTCTTAAAACATTTAAAAAAAAAAAAAAACAGACCAAACAATTTCTTAAAAACTCACTTTTTGTTGTTACACATTTAAAACTTGACACTTTTGATTTTGCTGATGATCCACTGCCTAATTTCTCTCTCACTAAATAATTAATTCACATCACATGCTTCATGAGGTGGAATAAATGTACTCAGGTCCCAGTTTTAGCCCAGCTGCAGACAATACCAGTGTAATAAAAGTAATAGTAAAATAAACTATAGTAAACTATATAGTAGAACAAAAAACAACCATGTGTATCTCATGACACCTTCAAGAAACTAGAGCCTAAAGCTGTTATTACCATCAATGCACAAAGGTATTGCACGTGGTATGAGCACACAGGATCACAGAAACTCCATAAAAGTGTTTGGGTGTTTGAGTGATATGTGGTAATATAAAAATAAAAAAAGCAAAGATCTGCAATGCATCAAGTCATGAAGTTCACATATCACAAACACACATTTTATCATTAAATTAGGACTTTTAAAAGACGTCAGTGATCTCCAACATATACCATGACCACTTCTGCACCGTCAACCCCTGTCTAAAGTTCACACGGCGAGACAGCAGGAAGCTGAGGTGAGTTGCACGAGCGTGTGTGTGTGTGTGTGTGTGCGTGTGGTTTAGTGTGGGGGATGCTCAGCTGAACAGTGCCATGAAATGATGGAAGTATGTTTTTCTTTTCTTCTCTTTTGACCCAGAATGTAATCTGACTCCCAATTCCTTCATTTTATGACCCCCATCCTGTGCCTGAGATTAGACTCCAGACCCAGACCAGACTTATAGACTATCCAGACTGCGGGCTCCTAAATTATGCGACATTGTAAACGTTGAGACAAAAGAATACCGAAAAGGATGACTAGATGACCATTCTGCTTATGACTCTGTCTTTGTGTTCTCTACACAAACTGTGATTTAGGGTTTGTAGGAAAAATCCTGACAGCGTTGGCATGAGCTGCCGAAACCAGAGAGTGTGTTACTTTCAGGTTTCTGGCATCTTTGAACTGACATATTACAAGTGAAAAGCTTAAACCTCTACGATTCTGATGGAGACCGCAAACAGAAAACAGCAGCCCAACAAGTCAGCTCAGAGTTGTAAAAACTGTGGAGTGATGGAAGCTCTTTTAAAACATCAGCTGTTCTTGGCAGTACCAACACTAAAAATAAAATCTTAAATTTCATCTTGATGTTGTGCATTAACTAAGAAATTTATGACACTGCACACATCACATTATGCTGGTAGAGTCTCATGTGTAAATGCATGCAAAAGACTCCAAACTGCAGAAATGTAAAAATAAAATCATATATTTCTTGTTCTAATATTGGTACTTTGTAAAGCTTTTGGATATGTCACAACAAACAAAAATCTAAATGTTGCATATATATTTTCTCCTCAGCTCACTGGTATAAATGCTGGAATGAGTTTCATGCGGCTTTTACAGGGTTCATGAATAAAAACAACTGCTCCCTACAGCTGAAAGTGGTCAAAAATTATTTTAAGTACCCTTCAATGAATCTGGACAGAATGATAGGTGATTAATTCTTCCTTTCTCATAACTAAATGCCAATTTACCAGTTCTGTAATACTTGTAATAATTTGATAACAACAAGAACAGCAATACAAAACAAATATGACATACAAAATATAAGAAAAACTCATGAAAAACCACTATATTTGGAAATGGCAATGAACCCAAACAAAAAAATTAAAACAATCTTGGCCCAAGTCAATAAGAAAGCTGGGGTTGTGATTTAAACTGGCACCTCCAGTGAAAATGAATAAAAGGAACACAAAGACCACCCACACATCTCAAATTAGCGACTCCATAAAACAAAGTCTCATTTTTAATATTTCCTTTCAGAGAGATTGCAGCAAGTGCTTTTATGAAACAACTTCATTAATTTTTTTTAGTTTTAGAGACTGCTGTGCACTCTGGCAGGCAAGCATTCATGGGACATTAATTCATGAAATATGCTTTTAATTTGTTAATCCCCTGCTGGGGAGGGGATGGGGTATTTCAGCCTAAACTGTAACCATGACTAAAGCCTCAGACGTAATTTATTTCTGCAAAGTCTCAGTTTATTAAACCTGAGTATCTTTATGCAGTTTATTCATCTCAACTCATAGCTCATTTTCATTGCTTTTTAATAAGTTTTTATACTACAAACGCTGAGGTATAATTTTCCAAAATACAGGTGAAGTCTCAACCTCTAGACAATAAAATGGGATAGGTAAATGAATATTTTACAGTGTACACAACAACAAAGTCAGAAGAAATGAGACAGAATTATAGAGCCACTGCTTCAATCTGAAGAGAGTAATTATAGACCAGGACAAGATGCTTTTGTCCTCTGAGCTGCAAAGTGACGTACTCACCTTGATGGTAACACTGCGCCCAGTGCTGTTATCGTGCATGAAGACACGCAGCATGTGTGGGATCAGCTGAGGCAGGTAGAGCTTGAATTCGCCCCCCAACGCCACCACAATCTGCTCTATAAGGAGGATGATGGTGTTCTGCATGGGGTTGTTTGGTGTCCAGTACTCCTACAACACAGATCAAAATATGTTAATATTGACTGGAAACCATTCTTATGTTTCATACTTATGAGCTCTTCACAAAAAAACTAAACAAGTAAATTTCATTACATAACAGCTGTACTGAGATTTGCGGTCAGTAACATGCAGCCTGTAGAGTTTTAGATGGTGATTTTACATTCTCAGTGGCTCAGTGCTTGAAATCAGTCTTCTGGCAATAACACTGTGTAATAATATCTTCTGAAGCAGAAATACTTCACTACCTTTCTGAGCTGTTTCACATTTTTATACCAGTCTATTAAATACAAAGTGGCCAAATCTCTCTCTAAAATATTTATCAATATCTACAAAATAAGGTGATAGACACAATAATTATAGTCTTTGTACATCTATGAAGTTTGAACTTAATTTTGATACCCAGGAACTGTCACCAAATCAGTGGTTTCCAATCATTTCAGCCCCAGACCCACAAAGTGACAAAGACAGACACTTGTTTCCCCATATATCTTTGGTTGAAGTGTACATAAATTGCTAATAGGCCAATTAAACAAGGGCATAATAACAACACAAACAGCCTCAGCAATCATAAGACCATTTTATCCATTTATAAAACTACTTTTTATATCTTGCAATATAAGGAGGCAGAAATTTGCCTTTAGCAGTCTCTTTAAATTTTATTTTGTTTCCAGGGATCATTTTAAGGCCTCTGACTTGATGTTGCATAACCAATAGGGAGGTTCCAACCCCATCTATGGGAACCAGGACCTAAATCAACCCTAATGCCTAAATGTGAAAAAAAATACAACAATATTAGGACGGTTCATCCAAAGCACCTTGCAATACGTCATCCACCTCGCTCAAATACAAATCTGAGATCCTAAGCAAGTCTGCAGAAATGGGTTAAAATGTGTTTTCATCAACAGTGTGTGAGAGAAACACCTGCACATACTTTTCTCTGGAGATATTGAAATTTCAGTTGCCAGAAACAGAGAATGAACCACACTAAACGGCAAAAAATGAAGAAAATTTCCTGTCAAGTGGAAGTGATATTTTGCTTGTGTTCATTATAATATTACAATAAAGAATCTGAGCACAGTCACTCTGCACGTTGGAAATAATAAAGGTGGTTGTTAAGATGGAAGACCTGAAGTCACGAAATATGTCAATCAGTCAATGAGCTTCAGCTGTGAGATCTGGCAAAGGTGTTTTCACGGTTAGCAGAAGGTTTTCGCTCTCCCCCACCCAACTTCCTGCCTTCCATGCCTGTGGCAGTACATCCTGAATGGCTAAACCAGCCCCCTCATCTGGATGCAGAGGCAGAACTGGAGCAATAATGAATAGATTCTTTGTTTCACTTTCCATTTATTAAATCATAGGGACTTGAGGCAAAGCGGTCGACTTCTCTCAATTACTTACTATCAGAATGAGTTACTGCCACAGCAGAAGTTTCAGTAAGAGCGCTACAAAAATTCCAATACAAAAACAGCCATATGATATTGTTGCTTTCCTATATAATTATGTGCTAGACAAGTGTTTTCTTCAAGTTCAAGGACAATGGCTTTAGCAGTTGCTGCACATCACGTGATGAGAATAAATGTCAGAAGGCATCATCGGTTTCCACTAAAAAAACTTGTTAGAGTGAAAGGAAACAATTTTAGGACAACATCAAGCACTGCAAATAAAAAGGAAAATCTAAACTATGAGGGAAAGTAAAAGGTTTCTCATTTTCACAGGACTACAGTCTTTTGCTAGTTAAATCCAACACTATACATGCTGTGGATCGTTGGGTGACATGGGGTCAGAATCTATCCAGGGGCCCAGAGCCCAATACTTCTAATGAGTGCTGTCCAATGTAAGAATGAGTGCAATTAATGGCTTACAGCTGTTTGACTGACTCACATGAAAGAAGAAGAAAAAAGCTACATGATGGGTGTTTAGACACTGGAAAAAGAGACACGGTTACTCACTCTGATGAGGGTGAAAATATCATCCATGTATGGGCGGATGTGAATCTTCACAAAGCTCACTACCATTCCCATCTGCTGGAAGAGGAACTGAAAGACAAGAAGAGCACAAATACCGTAGAATATAAAACCTGCTAAGCGAACAACCAGAGAACAAACCAACCAGCCAGCCACTCTCAGATTTATCAGGACCACCGCCTACCTCTCGGATACTGCCATCACAAACACGGATGACGTTGAGAAATGTGGGCATGACCTGCGGCAGGAACTGGACACACTTCAGGCCCAGAGACTTGAAGATGAATGTGACGGCCTGGACTACCATGGTATGATGGTTGGAGAGTGAGGGGTCTCTCAGGATGCGCATCAAAGTGACAATCGCCACAGCGGGATAAAACTCATCCAGGGGCAGGTTCCCCATGTTCACCAGCATTTCACTGGTGCTGTAGTCCGCTGGGAGAAAGAGATAAAACAAGGGGCTGAGTTTGTATTTTTCTACCAACTAATAAAACACCAATACTAGTATTTTACCATCTTGAGGTATAATCACAGTAAACATTCTCAGCTGTTCTTTATAGAAGCACATGTTGACTGTTATTATCTACCACTATTACTGGTGAATAATCAAGTCAAATAAATCTAAATTCAAGGCCTAGCACTTTGGTCAATCCTTGAAAAGAACATTATGTGCAATCTAATAAGTTATTGCAAGATGTCATTCTCAGTGTATGTGTTGTTAATGATTCTCAGGAACTACCACATCAAATTTTAGCGCAATATCTGAAAAACTGACTGAGTTATAGCCATTATTGTGTTGGCTAATGTTGATAAGCTGAGGCGGCCATCCTGAATTGAGATGACTCCAAAAGTTAGTGAGTTGTAGAGACACATCCAAAGGTTACTATCTGAAAGTATCATTAAAATCCTTCCAGTGGCTTATGAGATGTTTTATAAATAGACAGAGATGACTTAAAATAGTTTATGGTAAAATAATAAACGAAGAGCTTGCACAATCGGTTAGCAGTGGGCTCCGTCTCAGCCACTACCACATCTAATCTTAGCTCAGTATCAGTAAAATTGACTCGTTGATAGCTTTTTTTGTTTGTTTGTTTTATAGATCAGTTGGCTAGGGCAGCCATTTTAAACTGGGTTGACTGTAAAAGTTAATCATTTGTAGATGTACATCCAATGACTGCTTTCTGTAAATTTTATTAAACTTTCCAGTGGTTCATGTGACTACTAATACTTAGTCTTATGACACAAATAACACAAACAAAAGGTTAAAAAAAGAACACAGCACAATGTAATAAATTGGTTTTTTGAATAAAATGCTCAAGTTATATATTTGTGACAGTAAAACCAGATGGGGCCCTGCTGTCCATTTATATATGCAGGGCTATTGAATTTTACAAGGCATCTGAAAATCCAAATGTCTGGTATTAAATGTTTTATTCGGCAGTGCTGTTTCAGCTGCTCTAGTTGTCTCCCCTGAGACTCTGCAGACAGACCTGCAGAATGTTTTCAGACTTAGAAAGATAGCTTTACAGTTAGAGATTTTATTCTTCCAAACTGAACTATTTTAAAAATAAATAGTTGCGACCAAAGGCTGAGCGTCTGAAACTTTACAGTTCACAAAAAGGCATCAATATAGTTCATTAAAGCAAGTGTTGCAGTAATTTAGCCTTCAGTTGGATAAGAAAGAATGAGCATTTTAATGGTCATAATGAGAAACATAAAACAGAGCTTGAACTTACTAAGACGGAAGCATTTGATCAATTTTATGAGCCTTCTGCTCTCTTTTGATGTGATTAGGAAAATTGAAGTCAAGTGAGGAAATGAACCTATTCATTCTTTTCTCACATAAAAGCATGCTGTCAAAGATACTTGTGCTCCAGACAGTGACCCTGACTAACCTGACAACAGATATTCAGCCTCCAGTTCTGGTCACAGTCTATTTAGTTTAAGGACAAACTGGTGAAATCATTGCCATAATGTCCAAGATCACACTATGAGACATAACTGGGTCAAAAATGTACACGCCTACAGTCTCTATTCATATGACAAAGGACAGAGATACATTTTTGTCGATGATCATAACTAGAATGGAATTTTCCTGTGAAACCCTCTTGAATTATCATGAGAAGTTCAACAACTGTCATTTTAGAACAGCTGTTCCCGATCCTTTTAGTTTCTGACCCACGAAATAACAGTGATGGAGGCATGTGAACTCCTCAGTTATTGGTTTAAATATACACATTTTGCTAATAACTCTATTAAACAATGACAACACAAAAAGCCTTAACAGTTACAATGCCAAAATCAATCATTTTTAAATGTAAGTTGACATCTGGAGATTGGTATTTAATGAAAAACAATGAGGTCCCAACCCCAGGTTTGGTACAATTGTTTTAAAGGACATTTTAGGTTGCTACACCACATAATCAATACCCAATAACAATACAGTACACTTGTTTATATTAAGAGCAAAAGGTAGAAGAATTAGATTTTAGCTCGAGTATTAGTCAGTAAGTCAGAGCAGGACCAAAGTCTGATGGGAAAAGTATGAACCTGCCACAGTAAAAACATACCTCAGCGGTTGTGTTTATTCACTTAAAGTTTATATTTTTGTTTTTTCCCCTCATTATTTGTAATTGCAAACACATATAGACAAAACAGCCCTAAATAGTGAGGCTCAGCTCATTTCATGACAGACTGAAACTTTCATGAACTGTAAACATAATCACTTCTCCTGCATAAGATTTGTTGATGGAAATCACTGACAGACGATAAAACAGGTGCTTAAAACTTGAGCTCAGCTGGATCACCCTAAATAGAGTATCACCGCCAACCCCCCCGAGCTGGGGGAGCCTCACTTTGGATGATTTTTAGCTGGGTTCAGATCAAATGGGAGCCAGAAACGAGAGGGTAGGAACTAAAGGTTTACAAAAACTGCAAATCCAGTTATAATTGCTGTTAAGCTTTCAAAAGAAGAAATCAGACTTTAAAAATGTGCTGTCTCTGGGCTGCATGTCGATTCCTTGCACTCTTATTTCTAATCAGCTGCAGATTTATAAAATGAGCCTCAGCCAAACTGTAGGTAAGTGGGCTTGGACAGATAAGGTTTCATTGGTTTATTTGAGTTAGTCAATATTTTTTAAAACTGAAGACAAAAGCAGACTCTCTGAGGATGAATTATACTTTGACCCATGAAGAACTGTGGTCCATAAATTAAAACCTCGTTACAATCATTCAATAACTGCCTGATTGCAGCCGTCTGAGCTCAATGCTGTGCCTAATCAATCATCTCTACATTTCAATCCTATAATTTCCCTTCATCTCGACAAATCAGTTGCATGAAATTGACTGAAACATCATTTTCTATTACTACTTCCATCATACTTTCCATTATTTAGCTCTTTTAATCACATCATTGTGGTGTGCACTCGTGATATGTTTTTGTGACACCTTAGACGAGAATTAGCATGACTAAGTGTTTCTCTTGAGGGGTTTAATTTTTTGTGTTCTAACAAGCATCTATCAATATTAGCATAATTAATTTAGTTGCAAAGCCAAACACCTCAATACTGCTGTGAGCAAACTGTTTAATTAGGAAATCATTTCAAACGAGAGACAGATAATGTGGAGTAGGTGGGTTTTTCTTTCTTGATTTTCTGCAATGAGGCAGCAGTTAAAAATGACAATGATTGCTTTATTTTGGGGCCTAGATTTAAGTTATTATACTTAACTAAAGTCATTTGTGTCTATAAAGCTTAAAAGGGAAAAAGACTGAATTTACATGAATCCTAGAGTCTGATTGTGTGCATACTGGTGCTGTAAAAAATATTCACCATAATAACAGACACACTAAATATTTCAAATGATCCAAGTGATGTAAAGAAGGTGTAAAAGTGTCACAATTAATTTGAAATTTACCAGTTTTTATGCCATTTTTATTTAATAAATACACTAAAATGAAGTTAAATAAATCTACCATGTAGCTACTGAAGAATTATTGTTCCATGTTGTTAGTAACGTTAATCACAGGCCTACCTGAGTCTTGACTAGACTTGGACTCGGACAGACTGACAGCAGAGGCGTCTCGGGATTGGTCAATCATGCCGATGTTCACCTTGTGCTTGTAGGGATCCAGAGCACCAAGAAGACCCAGAACACGTATAGCCTGTTGGACAGCAGATAAAGTCCTTTGGTTGTGTGGTTGTTATGTATGGCCTCCCCTGTAGTTCATCAGACAGTCACTGAAACCAAATTTAATGTACTACATCTAGATAAAATTATTTCTACATAAATAAAAAGGAACAATAGAAAAACTATGCTGGGTTGCAGGAAAAGCTTTCAGAATCTACAAACAAATGTTTTTCTGTGTTTTCCACATATGTGTATATCTCTGGTTTACCAACATTTCGGCTATGATAGAATTATTTTGCTTATTATTTAACTTGGCTTCCTCAAGTTAAATCTTAATCTAATAAAGCATGATGGATCATACACTCTTTGTGCTTCACAAAAACTAATTGGCAAAAAAAGAACTTATGACAAATCTGACTTATAACACAACTCAAGACTTTTGTAATTATACTGAAAACATTCCACATAATGATGAAAAATGTGTAGAGCTTTACACAGTTAAGTCAGCACATTTAAACAGACCTCATCTATTTACTGTATGCTGACAGGTAATGTTCCTGTCCTTGTAAAAAGTCTTTATTCAAAGCTAAGCTTGGTTTATATTGTCGAGGCAAACAAAGAGCGAGGAGCCAAAGATGCAGGCAGGCCGGTTCATACCTCTCTCCTGATACCCTGGTTTTGTTCAGTCTTGAGGAAGTTGAGCAGCACTTCTAGAAGGGAAGGGTATTTGCGGTAGGGCTCCACCACGTAGCCTGTACTGGCCACCTGCTGCCCCAGGGTCCACAGCGCCACCTGGAGGAAAGCAGAATACCAAAATCATAGGAGGTATAACATTTGGGAGGCAGTTTTCTTTCTAATGAACTGTTCATTCAAAAAGCAAATTCAAAATTATTTTATGGTAGTTTTTATGGATTAACAAATCTACTAGAATCTGACATTTCGTTTCTCCATACCTGACGTTTAGCCAAGGAGGAAGAGTCCTGCAGCATGTCCATGATGATGGGAAAAAGCTCATCCATCCACTTCCTCATCTCCAGGCCACTCACCTGACAGGTCAGGCACACAAGCAACAAAGTCAAATGATAGAACTCTCACAAGTGATCAAAGAGCTGTCAACAGAAGCTTAGAAAATTATAAAAGGAGCTTATTTGAAAATAGATTCATGACATTATTCTTCTATTTCTCAGATTTTTTTTTTTAATATAATAAAGTTACCATCCAGATCTGTAATTTTAGTGTTACCAAAATAACTAAAGTGCATTTAATGATCTGTTTAATCTGTCTTTATCAATTAATAGTGTTTTAGTGTAGAATTAGGGTGTAATCAAAGCATTTGTTAAAAAGAAGACTGAGTTATTCCTGCCTGTGTGTGTGGAAAATCTGTAAAAATTTTAAGATGTTTAAATGGAACTAATGTTACTCCTGAGCTCAACACCTGCCATCAGTTATACTTTGGAATATGTTTTTATTAAAGCATGCAAACTGACACTGCAATCAATGCCTACTACATGTTCCCTACGTTGCCTTGCATCTTCTTTGTGTGTTGAGTCCTCAACAGCTGCACCTCTGCCTCTTCCTGCTCTGAGTCAGCTGAGAACACTTGGTATGTCTGAGCATCTCCTGCACTCTGCCTGCACTGCAATGTATGCTTGTCTTTAACTGTTCTTTTCTGACTCCTTTGTGGGAACCATTTAACCACCTAGACAGGATGGAGCAAGGCAAAGTCATGAGTGGGGCACCACCCTTTATTCAGGACTTAAAAAAAAGGATCAGCTGTGTGTGTGCTAAGACAATACACTCATTGTTTTCTGTGGAGAAAGCAACAAACTGATTAAATGCATAAATTTAGGTAACCAGCAGATGTAATATGAACATGTAATAAAATTTGCATAAAACAACCAACATGTTTACCTGAGCCAACTCGCCGATTGTTGCAAGGACACTGATCACCACTCCAGGGTTTGGATCTGGATCTTTAAGCTTGAGAATAAGAGCCTGCAAACAGAAAAGAAAGCTGGTCCTTCAGCCAAAGCTTTGTTTTCCATGTTGAAAATTAGAAAAACACTTATTTATTTGAGATACTGACAGAATTTAAGTTGTAATAAACTTGAGAATTTACTTGTGTGTGGGGGGAGTTGAGTTTAAAAACCTCTCTCAGGAAAAAAAGTGTGGCCTATAGTCAAAATTACATGGAGAACTTGCAGAACTTTACCTTGAGAATGGGTTCCATATATGGACGGATGAGGCGGGGAGCGTTGGAGACCAGGTGACCGAGCATACGAGCACTCTGCTCTTTATTCCTGCCAACACCACTGTGCTCCAATTCTGTTAAAATCTACAAAATAAAAATAACCATAAAGCACTCAATGCCTTTTATAGGCAAAATATGGTCCACATTATGGTTCTAATGGGTAAAGCTTAAGACATTTATGTTATGCCACAAAAGATTATAGAGGAAAAGATTTTCTGAGGTTTGTGCCAAGATAAGGGCTTTGCTGCCCTCTACAGGTAGTCAACTGAAACAGCAAACAATATTTCAGAGAAGATGCAGAATATTGAGATTAGATTTTAATTTTTATTTAAATTTTCAATTACGGTAGTTAGTTTCTTAGGTAAAACTGACAAAATCCAAGATAAATAAATGCTGTTTGGGTAAGCTAATTCCGGGACTCTTATGTAATGTGCATATTTTATAAAATATCATTTTATCACATGTATTGCAGTTAAAGACATTATTTCAGTAATAGCAGCTGGATCTCTCCTACCTGGATTAGCATCTTTCGAAGGAAAGGCATGACAAAAGCAGGATTCATGCTGCTGAGGCGTCCTATTGTGCAGATGGCCAACTCTCTGATCTCAAACACTTCATCATTCAGTGCAACAAACAGTGCCTGCAAATTCTCAGCCTGGGCAAGGTGTGCATCAAAACGCTCATCAAGAGATGCGAGAACACAGTATCGAATATCAGGATCTGAGAGGGAACAAAAAGAAGAAATTGTACTATCCTATGACTCTTCTTATATGTATCAGAATGGGCTTAGATTGTACAATCCAGATGCACAATTATGCATTTCTGTTAACTGTCCACAATCTACAAGCTTTACCTGGATCAGTAATGCCAACAACTAGCAGCTTGCTGAGCACATCTGCAACCACCTGAACGGCGGTCTGGCTGACAACATGGCCGCTGATCAGATGGATGGAGGGTGTGAGGAGACGTGAGCAGGTCCGGGCGGCCTCCATTCGGATTTCTTTATGTTCACTGTTCAGAAAGTGATCCGCACAGTGGCGCACAAACTGGGTCAGGGAGTGTCCTGAGAAAAAAAAAACCACACACATTAAAATACTGATTAAAATAAAGCGACCTCATCATTTCTAAATGGTTTTCCAAAGTTTTAGTTATTAATGTCTAATTCATCCTCTATTTTTATCTAACTTTTGTGAACATATTAAAAATCTGAGAACTATTTTCTATTCAGATTAGACTTTTTGATCATTTAGAAGAACAGAAGTTTGGAATATCACTTTGAGTCTTTAGGAAATTGGTCCGTCTGGACCGAGGGAAATATAAAAGTATAGATGGAGAGAATTTATCTGCACAATGTATAGTAACGTAAGTGTAAGTTCTTGTAGTTCAAGTTATGATTAAAATCATCTGGGTATCTTCAGATTATAAAAACACAAAACTTGCAAGTGAACAAAATATTATTTTTTGTCTGGTTTATTTAAAAACCAGTTGAGATGTATTTAGCCAAAATGCTAGTTCCCTTTTTGTACAAAGCAATGTATAAGAAAAAGGCTTTATTAATTATTAACAGATTTGTGTGCTTTAGTAAAAATAATAATATATTTTGTCATCATAGCCAATGATTAGGTGAGTATAATCGTGTCGGGAGAATACAGACCCATATATAGATCTTACCTTCAAATTCAAAGCTTCCTAGAGTGCGCAGAGCCAGAGTGATGCTGCCAACATCACTGGCCTCTGGAATGTTTGTGAGGCTTGGCGAGGCGAGCTGGTGAGCCAGGCCTTTGGGCATTCCTGGGTGTCTCAGGGGCTTGTGCATTAAAACCAAGGAAAGCATCTTCAGCAAACCATCCTGGATATCTTTTTTCAACTGGGGGATTTGACGGCTCAGGTCATAAAGAACTGCTGTAAGTGCGGGACTAGACCAAAAACAAGGAAGAGACAACAATTAACATCTGTTAAACTGTAAGTTTTTTTTTTTCTTTTGAAATGTCAAAAGGTTTTGTCTGTCCCACCTGAGGCCCACGGCCAGCATGGGCTCCAGAAGCTCCTTGATGTCTGGCTGGATGCTGGGACCCATTGCTCTAGAAAGCATGCTAATGCAAGTGAACACCGTGGCATCCACCTGTATGGTCTTCTGTCTCCTGAACACATCAAAAAGCCAAAAAAAAACAAATTTATTTTAACCAATCTCAGCCTATAACATATCATAATAAATATGATGTAATCTTAAAAACTGCAGCAAATAATTTTAGATTACGGACTTGTGTGCAAAGTCCTTGGGTGGCAGGGCAGCTTTGATGATCTCAAGGATCTTCATGAGATACGGCTGGATTTCTGTCCTGACAGCCACTACCAGCAGCCCCAAAGCCTGGAAAGCTGCCGTCCTCTCCTTCTCCTTCTTCAGACAGCCCAGCAGATATCCCATAGTGTCTGACAAGTACTGGTCTGACAAGCAAAGAGACAACCAGAAATAAAAAAACAATTCATCTCATTTACTGGGCTTTCTATAGGATGCCAACATGCTAAACAAAACAAAAGCCCTATTTCTAAAGGTCACACTCGTGTTGTACATAGCTTTAAGTTAATGTATTAAAATAGAAATCAACTAAACTCTGAACCTTCTGAAAGTCCTACCTGTAAACGTGTGTGGCTGGAATGCAGCTAAGCGTGGAAGCAGGTTGAGGATGGTCATCTGGATCAGAGGGTTTTTACAGGTTTTGTATTTCAGGACCCACCGACACACCTGGTTGGACACAAGTTAAAAAAAGACCCATATAATTTTGTAAATAAAGCAGTATTGGCCTTGTGTTACAATGCTGTGGGAATGAATCAGATCTACCTTTATATGAAACCATTAAAATATCAGAAAAACAAGAAAAAAATTGTCTAACCTACAGAGGCATTATCTTAACATACGGTACATCATTTTGGTTCAGTCAGGACCACCTGCATCCACTGAATCCACTAAAGCATTTGAAATCTTAAATTGCTCATTTGCAAGAGGACAACATATTTTTAAGCTCATATATTAAATATCTTAAGTAACAAAACTGATAACAACTTCATGAAGCACTTGAGGTCATATCCTAGACGTGAACACATAATTTTATTTTGAACTAAAACTGTTTAATTTGCCGTCAAAAGCAGCATTTTCAAAACAGATATTTTTATCACATAAAAGCTTCTTAGTAACAGAATGCTCACAGTGGGCAGCAGAGTCTTGAATGCTAGTATGAACAAACAGCATCAATATTTTCAGTTTCCATAACCTGTTGCATTCTGGAAAATAAAAATGATGTGTCCTACCTGATCAAATCTCTCTTCCATCAGCTCACGGCAGTATCGACTCTCTACCAGGGAGCTCTTAGCAGGTACCGGAGTGGCTCCGAAGCTGAGGAAGCCTTGAGGCGTGCTGTAGCCCAACAATCCCAGGAGGGCGTTTGACTGCTGGGGCTGCACCGATTGGAAGCTGGTGAAGGGTGTAATATGGCGGGGCTTAGTTCCAAATCCCATCAGTTCCTTGCAGTATTTATCGTGGACCAGCTGCTGCTGTGTGATCTCCTCCATCTCCTCACGCATACGCTGGAGGAAAATAAAAGTGAGCAGAATGTTAAGCGAACTTCTCGATGTGAATTAAAGTTTCAGAGTGAAACCAGAACTCACCTCTCCCTCCATGCTGCTGATTCGAACCAGCTCATTAAGGATCAGAAGCGCTCCATGGACCCTGTCGTCACGATTCATCCCTTTCTCTTTGGCCAAAGTCTCATCGAAGCCTTTCTCTGCCTCCTCAAAGGTTTGCTGTTTCACAAAACAAACACTTAAGGCATGTCACCGATCTTTTAAGTATTTTCACGGCAAATATATAATAAAAAGAGGGATCATTATTTGATATTAAAAATTCTCTCCCCTCTTGGCCAGCTCTCTTGAAAATAAGAGAATTATACCTGGACAAATAAAGAATAAATGACAAATTATAGTTGAGTGGCTTACTTTGTACCACTGTGGTTTCTGCATTTCTTTGGTCTCCCTCTGTGTGGTGAGGATAAGACAAGCTCGCAGGGCAGACACTGCACCTTCTCGGATGGCCTGCTTAGGATCCCAAACTGCGTAAAAGATGTTGTCAAAGAACGGCTGCACTTGTTGAAAAAAGAAGGTGGGTGCACTCACAGCCAGCTCCCTCAACACTAACACCTGGAGGAGACAGAAACCCATTGTTTGTCATTGTTGGTGATTGGTGCCTTAAGGTTTACACCAATACACGTTAAGTTAATGGCAAATTTACATATTCTTCAAAATACATTAGCAGTTAAACTACAGCTGAGGTGAATTGAAACATGACTGAAACTGACAAGTGTTTCAAAAAATAAATGTATGTAACTAATATAAATTTGGTTATAAAAGTTATATGGTTATAAAATAAATACATTGCTATGTGGTCATCAGAAAGCAATTATCGCCTGCCCTCATATCCACCACCAAGTGGAGGAGTGGTAGTATTTAAACAACAAACACCACAGTCAGTGGTTGCTGCTAATAACTTACTGCTGCGTGGCGTCTGCCTTCATTTCTATCTGCTCCCAGCCACTCCAGAGCCCTCTTCACTTCAAACTCCACATACTCAGCAGTGAAAGTGTCTCCAGCCATTGACAAGTGGCCCATGGCTTTAGAAGCCATCTCCATCACCACGGGGTCACTGGAAGGGAGCAGGTTGCGGAGGTAGTTGGCGAATCGGCTGATCCTGGTGGCATTTCCCCCCTCGACTCCAATCAGACTCACTGGAATGAAGCCATAACAATGATACATTGATGCAAACAAACCTTGTGATGCAATAAACAAATTGCTTAGGGTTAAGGTTACCTATAGCAAGAATTCCCCCTTTCTTCTCATTCACATCAGAGCTGGATACCAGCTCAAATATGTGGTGGTTTAACTCATCATAGAACGTAGTGGCTTCATCTTGGCTTAACTGTGACACAAAACCAGAGTCACAAATGCACACCAGAAAGAAAATTAAATATCTACAACAATAATAAACTAAGTGTCACTGCTGAACATGAACAATGATTCACATTAACATCAATATCTGATCACTCCCCAGCTCTTGAGCGCAACACTGAACATTTAATGTGCAGTGTGTGATGAAATATCCTATGACAGGTTCGCATTAGGTGTTATTATTTTTCTCATACCTCTCTGAGTTCTGTGGTCACGTAGTGCTGCAGATCTTTGGCAGATTTTGCTCTGGTATCTTCATTCCGACTCTTCAGCCCACTGACAAACTGCTGCAGCACAGTTGCTGTGCCTGACATGATCACCATGGCTTAATCTGTGAACAATTAATGGGTGACATTTCAAGAAAATATTCATGTTATCCGAAAAGGACCATAAACAGGAATAAGGACACAAGAAAGAGAGGTTATCTCTGCGGAGTTCGGTCAGTGATAGCTCTAAAAGTCAATGTTGTTTACAACTAAGCTAGCTGGCTAACACAACTGCTTGACGAGTGAAATAAACACCTAATTAAAAACGCAACAAAACAAAAACTTTACACGGAGCAAATACGCCATAACTTCTTGCACTCCTAGCAAGTCTGACACGTTCAGGTTCAGTTAAGGCTCACAATCTTGAATCATGCTTGAGTTTAGCTAATGTTAGCTAATGCTAAGGTTAATGTAGCTTATGTAGCCTACTAGAGTTAGCAAAGTACCAACAATGCATTACTTACGTGTTTTGTATTAATATGCCTGACTCTTAACTGGTATTAGGTTGAACTTCTGTCATTGTACGACAGCCTGGCTCGGACAGCACAAGGTGTCTAGCTGCGGTATGCTTGAGTTGGATCAAGTCCAGAGGAGAACACAGAAAACCTCAGGGTTCATCTGCGCAGACTCACTGCGCAGAACTGCGCAGACTCACTGCGCAGAACTGAACGCAACTCAGACGTTCTTGAAGTGTCTACAAATTAACAATGGTCCTTTTTCTTTTATTTCTTTTTTGTTTCTTGCTCTGTTTATTTATTGTTTTTATTTATTCCTAATTTTAGCCACTTATATAACTTCTGATTTATTTAATTCAGTGTAAGAAGATATCTGAGGACATAAACCTGTGTTATGGTGGCACACCAAGTAACCAGATGTAGATATTTTTTAACAATTTGTCACTAACTAAATTATAAGGAATCTGTTTGATCCACCATGACATACAGTCTGAAAAGCCTCTGACTGCCAATGGCTAAGATTTTCAGCACAACAATGATCACAAACACACTTAATGAAGTGAAGATATATCCTGGAGATTAGAACCCACAATGGAACACAATCAGTCACTTCAGTTCATTTGTATAGTGCAAATTCACAACAAAACTCATCTAAGGGCACTGTACCAAACCATCCACATATAGCACATTAAGAAATGCCAGTTAGTAAAAGTTATCTAAGGAAGCCAGCTGATTGGATCGAATCTCCACCACAATCCCCCATCCTGAGCAGCATTTTGGCGACTACGAAAAGAAATGATTCATTTTACCAGGAAGAAACCTCCAACAGAACCAGTATGAACCACCGTCTTCACTGAATGACTGGTCCAGGTGTGGTTTCTGTGGGAAGAAAAAAACAAAACAAAGAAAAGCAGGTTGATGACAGCAATAATTATACAAACATGGAGAAAGTAATGACAGCAGAGGAAATGTGGTCAGTATGACTGTGGGTCAAGAGTTTAAACCACTGCCAGACATTATTGTGTTTTGTCATTTTTAAGATGATTCTTCCCTAAAGTTTTTAAAATTTTAAATTAGGAGATGATTTTTGACTAGATAGACTATTTACCAATGTTTTCTATTAGCTTCTCTGAAGTGTTCCTAATATAATTGTTCATATTTTGGTTATTTAATTTTAAAAAGGTGTTTCATGTTTTTATATTATTTTATTTTTGTTTTAATTTTTTATTCTCCCCACAATTGCCGGAATAATCTTTAGCCACAGGGGGGAGACATTGTCCAGGTATATCCACCTGACCACGCTGAGGTTCTGACCTCCCAACATCCACCTTTTTCTGAGGCTGTTTCTCATATAGATGCATTTTTTCCATTAAAAGAGGTAGAAATAAAACACAAACTTAAAACCTCTTTGTCTTCTTATCTACAAACTTTCAAATTAAAAAAAATGAATGAAATGCCAAACTAATTAAATAATTATAAATTAGGAACACATTCATCATTTGTATTTATCCTCTACAGAGCAGTCATCCCTAATTTTCTCTGTAAATCTCGTTCATTATACAGTGTTGTTGTTCTTTCAGCTGCTCCCTTCTTCAAGGGTCACCACAGCAAGTAAACTAAAGATTTGGTAATTGTTTTCCACCAGAATGCTGCAACCTGGGCTCAAACATGCAGCCTCAAGATCACAAGACTGCAGCACTGACCACCAAGCCACCGTAGCCCCAGGGCATCATACAGTAATGACCTTAATTACAAAATTAGGGGCCTGAGCCTGGACCTTACATGTGGGAGAATGTACATGTGAGGTTTACAGAGGAAAAGGAACCCCAAATATATTGTGTTACTTGGAGAAAAGGAGACAATGAGGCAGTGAGGTGGTTGCAGAGAAATAAAACAACTCTAGAAGGGGAGTAGCTCCTTACTTTTTCACCCAAGGGCCTTTCCTCTTCTCTTAGGCTCGGCCAAACAGGACATATTTCACTGATGAGACGCTCACTCAGCCAGCAACACTCACTTTTCTTTCAGACTTACTTTCACTGAAGTGTGTGTCTGCGTGAGAAAAGGAGAAATGCAAGCAAGGGGTGTTTCAAGGAGGTGAGGCCCACATGCAGTTCGTTGATTTCAACACTTGAACGCCACATAAGTATGGATGTCTACACACTCACAGCTATAGAGGCTCTTGTCCCAACAAGCAGCCAGTCTCTCTGCGACGTGACAGACAGGACGCTGGGAACACGTTTATCTGTCGGATGCTTTGATTCCTCTGGCATCGCTCCTGTTTTATTTTCTGCTTTGCATCTTCACTCAGCCCTGCTTTTAAAATTTTTTCCCTCTGACGGAGCCCATCATTCATTCTGCTCCAAAGACGTAGAGAAGGCAAACTCACATCAGCACTTAACTTCTCCGCCCACTTCACTCATCTACACCTGTCCGTCTGCTAATTCCTACCTTTACACATCCCTCCCCCTGTCATGCATTTCATGATTTATGCTCCTGCAACTCTCCGCTGTCTCTCTTCTTCAAGTTTTCAATCCTCTGCAGGTTCTTCAGGGATTTTTGTGGAGCGGAAGGAGGGATTTGGGATGAGTCACAGATTCCTGAGGAAGGATTCATGAGGTAACATCTGGTTCTGGATGCTGAAGGGGGCTTTTATCCCCAACCTGGCTGCAGACCAGGACTATATCTGGGTCTAAACATATCTGCCTACCTGCCTGGGCAGCAGGCCCGTCTTCAAAATAACACATCAATTAAGCAACATTTAGTAGCAAATATTATGCCAATTACCTTAGAATAAAGCAATAATGTCATCACTTGGGGATTTATTGTTTTCATCTATGCAGTCATGGAAACGTGTACTGTAAAAAAACACCTAGCATTTCTTGCAGGAATGTTTATCCTCTGTGTCCTTTCATGCCAGAGTTTAGGACTAAGATCATCTTATGTTGAGAAATGATAGAACTGTAGTCATTTTGGTCAAACCTGAAAAATAATGTTATGCAAGAGTCCCGCTCAGAGTGTGTGTTGTGAACGACCTTCAACGACAACCACCAAGTTTTAGCTCGATATCTGTACACCTGACTGGGTTATAGATCATTTTTCTGTTCTTTCTTTAAGATAAGTTTACTGTGGCAGCCATCTTGAGTCAAGTTGACTCCAAAAGTTGATCAGTTATAGATGTACATCCAATGATGAATCTCACCAAGTTTCATTAAAATCTGTGTGGTAGTTAAAGAGATATTTAGGTGACAGACACACAAACATGCCTTTCTGCAGTGGGCAATAACTTCATAGGTCTGAAAAGCACTTTACAGTATGGTTATATGTTCCATATGCAGTCCTTTTTCCTGCAGTCTGTAATTATCTGAAGTTCAGTGTCTTGGTTAAGGACCATTTGACAAGCAGAGGGGTTTTTGTTCTCTCCACATCTTTCAGTTAAAGATGACCACTTTTCTGCTGATCTACTGAGTCATACTTCGCAGCGAGAGAGATCAGTTAGAGCAGATCTCAAGCAAAGAAAAAAAAGAACAACTGCACTCCATGTAGAGACTCAATAATCTGTAAATGTTTAAGTTTTATAATTGCCTAATCAGTAATTTTAGTAATCCTCTTTATGAGTGCAGGTCGTTTCAAATTCAGCCATGGCAGTAGACTTAAATGATGAAGCTGTCAGGCTGAATTGAATTAGCAGAGCTGGTTGGATGAAAAAGTGCAGCGTGGCTCAGAGACAATAGAGTGGGCATTTAGCTAATGCAACCTGACAAGCGTTGTAGATCAAACGGTCTGCAGAGGAGAAATCCATGATGATGCTGCACTTTCTTACCGGAGTGCTTAGTTTGTCTTCTGGAACTCCGCTCAGCTCCAGGACGTTAGGAAGGACAGCTGCACACACACATACACACCCACACACACATATATTTCTATCTATGTAAGGACATTGTGTTGACTTCAGTTCACTTCAGTAGCCTAACCCTGACCCTAACCATATACCTGCGTATACCTAACCCTAACATAAACCCAATTCACACCTCATCTCTAAAGGTAACCAAAAAATGATGCTCCACTGTAATAGGACTGAGCTTTGGACCTCATTAGGACTACCAGTCCTCACGAAGTAGATGATTCTGCAGGAAAAGGTCCTAAAAGGTAACAAAATCCAAGTATACACACACACACACACACACACACAAACACACATACAGAATGAATGTATTGATCTATCTTTCTTCCAGTGGTGAGATATATTTATCAAACACTCCTGGTAATCCATGAATTGCACAGCAGAGGGATTTTTAAACCCAGTTTATGGAAATTAGACTTTTTGAAGGAGTCTTTATTAAAATTAGAGAGCATGTCAGTAAATCCCGAGTCATCTGTCTCTAAATAGCATCACTATCCCTAATAAAGTGTTGCGTCTTATTTTTGCAAGCAGCTATTTTAACCAAAAGCTGTGATGAATTTAGACTTGTCAAACAATAACCACATAATAGTGTGTATTAATGCTGGATTGAAGTCGTGAATTTCACATCGAATAAGTTATCACACATGTAGAAGCAACATTTGTCCAACAGTGTTGACTCAGTCATCCATCTCCAAAGTCACAATTTTAGGGCATTCATGGTGGACTCATTTCCTAATGGACCCTGGTCAGCGCCTGCCAAACACTACACTGGGAATGAATGAATGGCCTCCATTAGACAAAATGGCCATCTATAAATTGTGGCCACTCTGCATAAATGAGCAGCAGCAGATGAATGTGGGGGTTTTGTAACAAACGGATGGAGACAGACACACAGTCAGACAGTCACTCACTGCCTGCCAATATGGTCAGCAAACAAGACACAGCTGTTTTTAGATATAATGATTAGCTGAAGCACGTTGCATTTGAGATTTGCTGGTAACTCCAGTTTGGATGTTTTTTTTTCATCTGATAGATTCCTGCTTTTACTGCAAACCGTGCAGAAGACCAATACTAGGAGAACATTTAAGGATTGTATATTGTTGTGAAGACATTTCAAACTAAATCTATTACTAGAGGCAGTACAGTTGCCATGTTTGACAAGAGAAAACGGTAGATCTTTATCTGGCTCCCTATCTATAATTAGGCAGACTCAGTCTACATGGTGTTCCTCATAGACACTCCATTATCTTGTCTCCTTTCTACCTTATCTGTGGCAGTTCTTCGAGATAAGATTATAAATTAAGCCCTAGTAGTGCTTGAAGGAAAGCATATTGGTTGTGGTTTTTAATGCCAAACCTTTAGATTTAGATCATCGTAAGATAAGAAATAACGAAGATGTAGCAGTTCTGATCAAACCGAAGGTAACATGATGTACAATCTCACGCAATATTTCACGTGATCTTTTGGTGCTTGGAGTATGTGCTGTGAATGACTGTCAGCTACTACCACATCAAATTTTAGCATGCTATCTATAAAACTCACTGAAGTATAGCCACATTTGTGTAGGCTAAATTTGATTAGCAGTGGAGGCTATCTTTAATTAGGTGGATTCCAAAAGTTAATCAGTTATAGATGTACATCCAGTGACTACTTTCTGAAAGTTGAATCAAAATCCATTCAGTGGTCCATGAGATATTTTGCTAACAGACAAACATGAATGACTTCAACAGGTAATGCCAAATTTTTTAGCAAAAATGTTGCACAATGTGCTGCCCTCAAAGTATGTGTTGCTCAGCTACAATCACACCCATTTTTAGTTCAATATCCGTAAGATTGGTCGAGTTATAGCTATTTGTGTGTTTTGTAAGGTCAGTTGACTGTGGCAGTCATCTGGACTGGAGCTGTTGCCAAAAATTATTCAGCTATAAATGTCAACCCAGTGATTACTTTCTGAAAGTTTCATACAGACAAACAATTACACAGACACAGGCAAAAACATTAACTGCTTCTTCGGCAGATAATAATGGTGGAAAACCTTGAGGCTGTAACTGGAGCAATGTTGCATATTAAGGTAGAGAAAAGGGAGGCATGTGTAAGTCCAACATGATGTATGCACATGGTGTCTCTGTAAGCAAGCACAAAATAGCTTAAAAATAGGCAAAAAGCTGCGGACGTTTTGGATTAAAGCACAAAGTTTGGGCAAATTTAAAAAAAAATAGGAAAAGCTCCACATGAGACTGAACTATCTGACACTGCAGTTAATTGCAGAGGAGTAAAATCAAGTGTAAAACCACACTCTGCTGTTCGGACGTGACACCACGAAGCAGAGGACCATCTGGCTTTCTGTCAGACGGCCAACTGTTTGCTGCAGCTCCTCTACCTCCACTGTCTGCCTCTGCTGTCCTGGGAAAGCAGAGCCGCAGCTCCAGGAATATAAGACTGCAGTGGGAAAACATGTAATCTGCTTCTCGACCTCCCCTGAACTCATCCACAAAGGAATAAAATGGAGACGAGCTACAGATGTTCTATTAACATAAATGTGAGACATCAACAAATCTATCTTTGCAGTAATTTAACCTGCTCCTGATTTATTCCAGGGACAAAACAATCCAACTCAGCTGCAGTGTCCAACAAACAGTTCTACGTCTAAAAGTAAACTATTGAATTTTTAGGATGGACATTGAATCACTGAACCGATTTGAATGCAATTTGCAGAAAGTAAATAATCAATTACAGGTATAACTGATTAACTTTTGGAGTCAACCAGCTCAGCTAAGCTACCATACCTAACACAAAACTGACTAAACAAGTTAACAGATATTGAGCTAAACTTTGCTGTGGTAGTAGCTGAGACTGATCCCCAACTTATACTCTGAGCGCTAACTGATCACATTTCTTTTTGTTTTTTGTTTTTTAATTTGCCATTAACTATTATAGTCAGCTCTGTCTATTAGCAAAATATCTCACGAACCACTCATTCTAATGAGATGGTCAGAAAGAAATCACTGGATAAACATTGACAAACACATCTTATCATATAATGTTTCAGCTACTCCATCCCTTCTCATCATAAGATGATCTTAGTTTAAGACTCTGGCATGCGGGTGATGTCACAATCCTTCAAGGAATACTAGATTTTTTGAGAGTCTTGTTTTTAAGTGCATAACCTTCTGACTTCCTCTTCACTATTTGTCCATGCAGGTCTGAAGAGGCTGCAGAGAGAGGGAAACCAAACACTGTGTCTGTAATCTGAAGCAGATAGATGCCAGGCAGCCGAAGCTGTTCTCATGCTGATACCTGATAAAGAGGTGTGGGCCTGTCCTCCAGAAAAACAAAAGAGCTACAGCAGCCTAGTCTGATAACGCTGGAATGTCTTTCTGTGTCAGAGTATGAGTCCGTCGCACATTTATCTGGGAGGCCATTTAAAACAGAACAGAAGAAATGAGCGATCAGGATGAAGGCTGTTAAAACAGAGGAAACATAAACTCAAAAGATGCAGAATAATACGTTTGGAAAGGATGCTGCATTATTTATGCGGCACACAGTGTTAGATATCACTTACACGAGCAGAACAGAAGACAGAAGGCCGGCTTGGTTTTCGGTTGTGTGCTGCTCTGCGATTCTCTGCTTCACCACGGTACAAAGACGAGCAGAGGTGCAGCAGAGCAGCTGCTTCTTAGGAAAACGCAGCCTTCAGACAGCATTCAAATTGGCTCCTAAATGTTGCGTCTCAGGTTGCAGCTCTTTTTCCAGTGACACACGTCTGAATGCAGTCAGCTTTTTCCAGGCGCAGGTGTGTCAGCCATCAACATCATTTATTCAAAAAGGTTGTGATTAAAAAAAAAAGAAGATTGACTGCAATGGAATCTTTTGTTGTATTAATGCCAAGAACATAAGGCCACTGCTGAGAGTTGATGTCTTGTTTAAGAAATGACATTTTTTAATGCTGGGTCTTCTTCTGTTCCCTTTTCATGGGTCGCCACAGCGAGTCCCCCACCTCCATCTAACTCTGTCTTCTGTGTTTTTAATGTTTCAAAGCAGAATAATGATCAAAACTTTCTATTCCGATCATCTCCATTTCTACCAGTGAACACCTTTGAGAGAAAAATAAAAAACATGAAACTTTTTTTGCTCCCACTTCCTTTTTATCTTCGCTGCTGTTCTCATATGATCCAGTTCATCCAGTCAGTTGTTTCTCATTACTTTTGTATGTATTTGCCCTTGTCTGTGCGTGTTTGTGTGTCGGTCTGTTACCAAAAGACCTCATGAACAAGTAGGTGAATTTAAATACAACTTTAATAAAAAATTAAGCGTTGCACGTTCATCTACAACCAATTAACTGTTGGCATCAATTTAATTTAAGATGGTTGCCACAGCTAAGAAACCTTAAAAAAATAGCTATAACTCAGTCAGTTCTACAGAGATGGAGCTAGAATTTGACGTGGTAGTAGCTGAGACTCACAACATGTACTGAGCATGACATCTCACAATATCACATGAGGTTGTGTTACATTATGTTGCGTTAAAAACAACATTATTTTCAAGGTTTGACCAAAACAGCTAAAACTTTAGTTTTTCGAGATAGGATTCTCTTAGACTGAAACTCTGGCATGAAAGGTGGCGGGTGACATGCATTCCTGCAAAGAATGTTATGTTTTTAATTTATTTCATAAACGTGTTAGTGAGTAACAGGTCCGGACTGCAGGTGGACCAGGTTAGCACAGATCCAAGGTTTACAGAACGTGTCCCTACGGTACTTGTATGATTGTTGGTTTTAACGTTTGGTGTGTATCCAGATCCAAATCTGTTTCCAGGATTTTCATCCCCACAGTTTTGGGGAAGCTGCACAGTCTTCACTATTCTTTTTGGGAATTGTCCTAAAATAATCAAACTGGAGAAAGCAAAGGCTAGTTTTAAAACTACAAATTTCTTTGTGAAAAGACTCACAAACAAAGGTAACAGAAAGAATTTGTGTGTTTGTGTGTTTTATACAGTAAATACTTAGTTTCAAAGTTTTAACTCCTGCAATAAAACCAGAGAAACGAATGAAGATCAGTTTGGTGGGCAAATTACAGCTACGATCCCAGTCCAACACCAACACACTCAAGGAATAATTTATAATACATAACAACCTGCAGTTGAGATGTTTATGTATTTTGGTACGCACTCTGGTTTAAAGTAGTCATTACTGTTATAAAATAAAGTTTATTCCAATGTGAAAGCCAATGAAAATGTGCTTCAGGACCACAGAGTCTGCCGTTTGCTCTCAGCGAGGCAGCTCCACGTTTTAACTCCACATTATGTCATCGGATGATTTAGGACATGATTTGTGTTTGAAAACTTCACTTCACATGACCAGAAAGAAAGCATGCTAAAGAGAGCGTTCTCATGGAATGAAAAGCTTTTGCATAAATTTGCAGAAAACCCTGCGACAAACTATCATTTTTCATTCAACACACACGTTGGGTTCACTTGGGTCGACTCAGCTGAAACCTACTTGAACAAATTTCTGCAATAATATCTTTGCGAGCAACTGTGCATAACCAAACCTGTCATTTTCCCGAGAATAGATCTGTAGTTAAAATTGAAGAGAGGAAATTTACGCTCTGTCTGCTCTTAAAAGAAACCTCAAACAAAAAACCCATATGGTTGCGTTTACAGGCTGAAACATTTTACGACGAAAGGGGAATCTTTAATAATACACAACATACGTGAGTTACATGTTCAATCGCTGGAGGGGTCAGGCGATAAACATTCGGAATAATCACGCCTCTCAGTGACCTGAAGCTGGAGGCTATAGAGAATATAACATAGAAATGAAAGAGTTTGAATAATGCAAATCTAAAAACAACATATACAGATAGGAAATATACACTTTAAAATATATAAAATAGTTTTTTTTACAACATAAATCATGTCATGTGAAGCTGTTTTGGTCAGTTTATAATACAAATAAGTTGTCTGTTTTTGATAAACTTTCATCAGACACACAGAACCATTCTGGTAGGTTTACAGTCATGTTCCTGATCCAGTTCGGACTTTCTTTTCCCTCTCTGTGTTCTTCTCCCATCAGCTCCTCAGAGAACGTTTGCCCCTGCAGCAGGTAAATGCTGCTTCACTGCCTTGGCATCACTGTAGGCCGACCCCTGGGTGTTTCCTTGAGAGAAGAAGTCCTAAGAAAGGGTGTGAAGTCAAAGAGACTGACCCAAATCAGCGAATGTCAAGGTGCTGAAACAAAACCAGCTGATAACTGTACAAGTTTCTAATAATAAATCAAAACCGATTTGATTTAGGCCACAAGGAAAAGTCATTTTATGTTCTTTACAGGGAAAATAACACAACAAATTCAAATCTAATTATAAGACTTTGTGTTTTTTAGTGTTTTCTATTGTTGTCTTGCTTTTTAGTTGAGTAAATCCCTGTTTTTCCATGGCTGTAGTTGCCTGCCTTGCCTTGCTACTCACCTGTCAGCCATTTGCAATTAACTCACCTGCTTCCATTTACTAATCAATCCACCCACTAATTATACAACTCCTGGTTTTGTCTTCTTTTAAATAAATCCCCCTTTTCTTGGATTCAACCTGCCTGCATCCTTGGGTCGTCAACCAACAGTTGTTACAATAAAAAATTAAATTCAGTTCAGTTGATTTTAATGAATGGCATTTGTTGAAGGTTTTAACAAATGCCAATATCTAAGAATATCTAAGACGAGCTGCAGCTCTTCACACTGTTCAGTGTAAATTCAAGGACATTAATGAATCCAGAATCTTGGATTTTAAAATGCTTTCATTTGTTTCAATCAAGATATGTGATCTTGGTATCGTTTGAATATTTTTGAACCCTTTTCAAGAGAAATTATTCGTTTTGAAATGAACCTTGTGAATATATATATATATATATATATTTAATTTTTTTTTTTTTTTCAAGTTTGGTGGCCTGCCAGCTTTCAGCCAGGCACAGCTGTAAACTCATTTCTGGCTGCCACTGATCCCAGAGGATGTACAGGTTGTGGAGGGTGGTGGTGTGTGTGTGTGTGTGTGTGTGTGTGTTTCAGGTGGTGGTGGGGGGTGTCATGTGTCATTGACAGGGACCAGAGGTAAAGACTTTGTCTGTCCGACTGGGGGCGGCGTTGGACAGTCACTTTCAGACATCCATGTCTTCACCCCCACCACCATCACCCCCCTCATCCTCACTTGTGGGATCAGCAATTCAGATTGCATGCAAATCCTGGAGCGTGTGTGTGCGTGTGCGTGTGTGTGTGTGTGTGTGTGTGAGAGAGAGAGAGAGAGAGAGAGAGAGAGAGAGAGAGAGAGAGAGAAGTGTAGTTGCATTCCTGGAGAGAGAGATCTGCCCCTTCCTCCTTCTTCCTCCTCCTGCTCTCCCAGCCGGCGGCGGCACGCAGGGATTTTGAACCCGGGCTGCAGATGCGAGCAGCAGGGCTGCAGGAGGGAGAACCACACGCTGCCGGGAAGTTCAGGCTCGGTGCAACATTTTAAACCCCGCTCCAAGTTCTGCTCCTCTTTTTCTTTTTTTTTTTCCTTTTTCTTCTTTTTATTTTTGGAGTTTGTTTGTGGACGCGCCGGGTGGCCCATATTTATTTAGAGAGAAAAGAACCAAACAAACAAATAAAAGTGAACTTTGTGGTCGCCACCATGGCTTCGCTCCGGGCCGGCCGGACGGCGCTGCTGCTCGCGGGGCTGCTCGCGGCTCTGTGGCCGCTCGGCGCCGCGACTTGTCCCGAGAAAGACCTGGAGGCCAGGGAGGAGGAAGCTAATGTGGTTCTGACCGGAACCGTGGACGAGATCATAAACATGGACCCGGTGCACAACACCTATTCCTGCAAGGTGAGTGTCTGAAAGGACTAACAGGTGAAGTATGTCCGCTCTCTGCAGGGTAAAAACACCTGCTATCAGGCTTTTAAATGATAAAAAAAACTCATCTTATGCAGTATATGTGTAGCTAATAAAAGTTACTAACACTTTATGTTAGAACTTTTGAAAAACAAGCCATATAAACTCATTCAGGCATGAGCATTTGGCAGTGGTTACATGGACGCAGACAGTGAATCCTCTCTTAGATGATGATTTTTATTTATTTTTTATTTTCCACTCACCAATTACACAGGCTTAACCGAGCATGTAATCATCCAAAACACACTGCAGCAGGAAAACTGGTCCCTCTGTGCCCCCCCTCCCCCCCACTCCCTGACTCTCAGCTCTCACTTACTGTCATAAAAATTGAAAATATGCAACTTGTCATTTCTCTGTAGCCGCAGGACTAAAGTGTTGAATCTAGATTTAATCTATTGTGTAGTTGACAAAAGATGTGTTACAAGTGGCAGTAAGTTAACAGTGGCATCCCAGGGGCTACCTAAGTACATAATTAAGAGAAAGATCACTGGGTTGCCACAAAAAAACTAATTTAAGTCACTTTTATTAGGAAGATTATGTGTACTGGCTTAGCAGAAGTGCTGCAAGGCGTGGCTGTGACAATAACTACAACCTTAATTTTGAAAAAGTTGGAACTTATATAAAATGGACATAAAAACATAATTTAAAGATTTTCAATCCTCATACACTCATTTTACTCACAATAGATTATAGAAAACACAACATAAAAATGTTTAAAACTACCATCTTTTGGGGAAAAAAGGTAATTTTGAGTTTTATGGTAGCAACACATCTTAAAAACGATGGAACGGGGCCATGTTTCCCACTGAAGCCTCCTCTCTTCTTTTAACAACAGCCTGTAAACATCCAAGTCAGTGGTGTCCAGTCCTGGATGGCCACCATCCTGCATGTTTTAGTTGTTTCCCTGCTCTTCAGCAGCCTGTTAGTCACTCATTCATTCAAATCAGGTGTGTCACAGCAGAGAAACATCTAAAACACGCAGGATATTTACCCTCCAGGACCAGGATTGGACACCACTGATCTGAGAACTGAGGAGAACGTTGCTGGAGTTTTTGGAGAGGAATGTTGTCCCGTTCTTGTCTGATGTGTGATTCTAGCTGTTCAACAGTCCTGGATGGGAGTGTATGTTATTATAAAACCTGTATGTACTGTTCTGCCTTGATGGCACCTTTCCAGATGTGTAAGCTGTCCATGCCAGAGGCACTAATGCACCCCCATACCATCAGAGAAGCAGGCGTTTAACTGAGCACTGATAACAGACTGAATGGTCTCTCTCCTCTTTAGTTCTGCACATGGCGTCTTTGGTTTTCAAACAAATAAACAAAGACAAGTCAGTTTTTGATCTGTTTGACCACCAAACAGTTTTCCTCTTTGCCTCAGTCCACTTAAAATGAACTTTGACCCAGAGAAGATGGCAGCATTTCCAGATAGAGTTCCTAAGCCTGTGCAGTGATGTCCACAACAGAATCAGACCTGTTTTAATTCAGTTTTTAATAACCTGTTTTGACTTTTGGCCTTGTCCTTTGAGCACAGAGATTTCTCCTGATTCTTTAAAACGTCCGATGATATTTTTACCTGTAAATGATGGGATATTCAATATTCCCAACTTTCCATTGAGGTTCATTATTCTAAAGTTGTTTTACTGCTTTTAGTTTTTTGAAGACTATTCAATCTGTCATCTTTACTTTTGTAAGAGTCAGACTCTCTAAAATGCTCTTTTTATACCCAGTCCTCTTACCGACCTAATTAGTTAACCTAATTAGTTACAAAATGCTCCTTCAGCTGTTTCTTTTTGGACCACTTACTTTTACAGCCCTTTGTAGCCCCTGTTCCAACTGTTTTGAGATGTATTACTGCCCTAGAATTGAAAACTACCTTTTTTTTCCCCCTAAAAATTGCATATTTACCATGTTTCATTGTAGGTAAAATATGGGTTTGTGAAATCACTTTATTCTGTTTTAATTCAAATTTTACACAATGTCTCAACTTTTTTGGAATTGTAGTTGTATGTGTAGCTAAGCTTGTGTATCTGCAAAAGACAGCAAACCCTAAAAATAAAGTTTCTGCGTTTTGTCACATTTGTTTCTGATTAATTGACTTTATTGTAGCACATATTGACTAAAACCTCCTCCCAAAAAGCTGATTTCCAATCAGGAAGCACCCCTTCCTGCATCCTCTCCCCCCCTCTGGCCCTTTCATTGTGAAACTAACTTTTGCACCATGGCAGACTTGTGGTAGGCCACTTTATAATCTGTGAAGAATAAACAAGTTGTGTTTGGTCAGCTCCCTCGCTCCTCTTTTCCTTTTGCGCCCACTTGCTTCCCGTGTCCTGGTGAATGAATGGGGAAGATTAGAGGCACACAGTTCGCAGTCTGTAAACAGAAACCAGCACTAAATGCTAAAATGAGACAGGACCGCCTATATGTAAGCGAAGGAGAGAGCATTTCCATGACTATGCATAAAGTTGCCTTTTCTTCACTTGCTGTGATGTAGTGTTTATTCATGCGTGCAGCATTACAGGAGGCTGTAGCAGTGGCCTTACTTAGTCTGTAGCTGAAGCTTCTAAATGAGGCTTATTTGTGAAGAAGGTTATGAGTCTGAATATTCCGATTCCAACTTACCTATCATCACTAAAACATTAAAAGAACTTTGATAACTCACAGATACACTGTCAAATTGTGCCAAAAACTCTTTGGAGTCAACTCTGTCTGCTTAGCGCAACATTTCGTAAACATCTGGATGGATACTAATGAAACTTTTTGGTATAGATATAATGCATGTTTCTGATGCTTACAGAACTCTAAGATGAGCATTCCTTATCTGTGGTTTTCTAAAGGTCAGGGTCTGGCGCTACTTGAAAGGGAAGTCCAACGTCAACCGTGAAATCCTTCTGGATGGTGGCAACAAAGTGATGATCGGCGGGTTTGGCAACCCCCGGATCTGTGACAACCAAGTAGCCACAGGCGACACTCGCATATTTTTTCTCAACCTTGCCCCAGAGTCCGTAGGGCCAGAGCACAAGAACGAACTCCAGCTCAACTCAAGTTTGATGAGGATTACTCTTCGCAACCTGGAGGACGTGGAGCACTGCGTAGAAGGTAAGGAGTCAGAATGTGTGTAATGGGGAAAAAAAAAACTTTCACTATGCCATGTTTGGGGAAAAAATGGGCAAATCATAGTCTTCTCATATTTTATGAGTCAATTACCTGTGATATATTTCTGTAGCATGTCTTACAACATGAGGAACATGCTTGTTTTTGAAGACTCACAGTAATTGTAAGTCACTTACAGCAGCCAGGATTTCACACTGGCTGCTAAAATGACATAGCCTCAGGGTCAGTGTGTTAAGGTTTCCCCCAACTTCATGAAACAAGAACACTGAGTCATTTTAGAGGCTTTGTTGCTATGGTATTGCTTCAGACATTCAGTGAAGCCTTGAGGTGGGCGTGACTAATAAACGGCTCGGGGACATGGTTAAGGGATGATTCTCAACCTTTGCACCGTGTAGCCGGGCCATTTTATTTGGCCAGAACTTGAACTCTCTCACTTTCACAAACACACACAACACTTGGGACATTTACTGGGAAGCACAGGCTAATATAAATCTTTGCAGGTGACTCAAAGGCTTCTGCATTTTAACTTTATTGTAAAACAAAATGTAAGACAACAAGCTGAGGCCCTGAGTCAGTGAATCAACCATGGCCCCATGAAAAAAAGAAGGAATTATTCATCTTTGAAGGTTGTTTATTATATTTCTTTGCATAACAAGCTTTAGCATGGACCAAGTTAATTAAGTTCTGTTATTCTTTGAAATCTTTCTTTTGGTTTAGGGGTAATTTGTCAGATGCTTACAAGAATAATCATGCAGGCGTAACTAATAAATCTTACCTCTGACCGTGTCTGTGAGGCTGTAGCAGGCTGTGCCCCTTCACCAGTGAACAGTAAGCCTGCTGCTGTTTAACTTTTTACTGGGGCTTGACAAAGTTGGCAGCTGTTCAAAGTTTGAATTTAACTCTGAATTTAACCAGCCGGGAGTGCCGGAAACAAGGTAAACCAGAGCATGAATCACCTCACTTAGGGTTTTCTGAGGCGGCCACTGTTTTAGAGTCCCGTTGTCTATGTTCTTAGTACTTTTCTCTGAACGGTTCAGGGTAGTAGGATGTTCCAGTGGATGGAGCTTGTTTGCAGTGTTAAGTTGCATTTGGCACACACATAAAACTTCTTCTGTTTGTCTGTCCAGGCACGAAACACTGCTCCTCTAACCTTTTTATTCAGCACCCTTTTTCTTCGTCTTGGACTCTTGCAAGGGAAAGGAGAGTTTCTTGGCTCTGAAAAACTGTTGAGAATGTGCCTTTTTTGTTTTGAGGCTTTATGTTTGAAGAGGGTTTACTTTGCATAACCTGGTTTTCTCATATCGCCTTGCATTTAAAGGGATAGTGACAAGGGAATACTTTAAAGGGCCTTTAGACAGAATCTAAACACAAATCTCATGAAAGGATTCATGTTTGAAAAGATTTAGCCACAGCCTAGCAAAGTTCAGAAGATTCTTGTCCTTTGATGATCCAACAAGTCATATTTGAGGACACCTCTCATGTCCAGACTGATCATGATATCTTCCTCTTGTTTTTGGTGAGTGGAACTGGCCTTGATAATTAGCTTGAAAGCCTTTACCCAGAGGAGAATGAGCTTTGAGGCTTGTTCAAGTGAAGAGTTTTAATTAAGAAAGTTGAGTCAGATCCCATCCGCTCCACGCAAACACTAACCCCGGAGACTGTGGGAAGTGCGCGCAGCGGGACAAGACTCTACCTGCCGCAGCACTCATTGCACCTTCCTCTGCTCTCTCCTCATTCTTGACATTTTCGATAGCTAGGATAGACTTAGGAATGCCTGGCAGCGGGCTAGGTGGGGAGGTGCATTGTCTGAGGTGGAAGAAAAAAGGCTTTGTGTGAGTGCCTTTGCTACTGAAAGACTTGGAAGAGACATGGGTATAAGGAGAAATAAGATCAGCAATATAACGTGAAGGGAAAACACGTTTTTCTGATCATGTGAGATGAAATGTAATAGATGCAATGTTTGAGTTTAGATCAGAGGTTCATGAAAATAAATCCCTTTTCCCTTTAAATCCTATTTCGCCCCTTGCCCCTGCCACTTAGCCCTACCCTTACGTTTTGCATGTTCCCACCAAGAGCTAGGAGTGTCCTTTTTTTTTTCTTGTGATGTAGGGAAATGGTGAAGTGGTAGGGCTATCTGGCCCTGCAAATGTTTTTTTTTTCAGAAGCATACTTTTTCAGAAGCATACTTCAAAAGAAGTTTAAACTCTTAACAGCCTTGGGCTTAGCGTAAGGTTTGTAACAAGGAAACAAATTGTAGGTGGTCATCTGCCTCTTTACCGATTTTGCTGTTTCTTTTTAGTCCCCCCAAGAAAATGGTCTCCCTGCTCACCTGCTTAGGGTTGTTCAGGCATGAAACATTGCTCCTGTCCTTTCAGCTGAATGGTGTTTTCTGTCATTCAGAGCTGACAGATAGTTTGTCAAACAGAATCCAGCAAAGTCCCTTAGTGCCTCTTTGGAAACATAACTAAACTTGTGTTTTTCTATGAGTGGATGAAGGCTCATCAGAAAAGTTTGTGCAGTATTTATCATTTCCATTTAGTTTTTGCAACAATAAAAAAAGAAGCAGCCGGGGGGGTTTGGGCGTCGAAGAGAGGAAGCGCTCTTGATGGAGAAGTGTTGAGCAGGCAGAGAGATTGTATCTGCCTCGCACTGTTTATCTGCTGCTTTTGTTTCAGCTCTTGATAACTTCATGTCAAAGTCTTTCCCCGAGGGCCCTGACGAAAAACGGTAACAAAGAGGCTGTTTCTTTCTTCAGTCTTGATCTCTTCCTCCCCTTCCCTTTTTTTATCTCCAACTTTTTACAATGAGAGAAACAAGCCAGTCAGAACTCCATGCATAGTCATGCAACAGCTGTCTCAGAAATCATTTCTTTGTCCTCTTTGTGTTGTGTCTATTTAAATCTACAAATCTGAGGGCAGCTAGCGTGCACGCTGTCTGTATGGAATGTTACTGAGCAGTGTCTTACTGCACAGCCTAACGCTGACTTGATGCGATATGTGTGTACTGCAGTCCAGTGGCTCACTGGTAATGAGGTTAACCGGGCTTCTTGAGAACATGATGGGGGTTCTGATTTGCCAGCAGGTGGTCTTGCTTAATGATGGGTGAGCAGACAGACCTGTGGAATGCTTCACGGGGTGGGTGGGATGTGGGATGACTGTTTGAGTGACCCCCCCTTCCTATTTCTCCTCCACTGCTTCTTTCAATGAATGAGCCGTGGCCTTGCAGAATACTTTGAGCTTTTTTTACCACTGTTTGTGCAAGGAGGAGGCTAGGAATTCCTAACCTGGCTGCCTCCTCCCCCATTACCTTCTTGATATGTGAAGAGATAACAGAATGATAACAAAGTGGGTCGGACTGAACACTTCAGTCTTTACTTGTAATTTTCACTGCAGGTCAGTTTGACTACTTATTTTAAAGACCGGTAAATACACCTGTAATAGGACCCAATGAAAACTGTTTTAAGTTTTCGAAGTTTCGTTTTTAAAAAAAAATTCTATCTTTAATGATGTAAGAGCAAATGAGACAGGTGAAACAGTGATTTTGTGTATTCAATGTTAAAGAATCATGGTGTTTCCTGCAGGTAAAGATGTTGAGCACAGAAATATTCTTTGGTTAATTAAAGTTACTAAGAAGTATGTTGATTATGCTGCTTTTTGTCTATTTAAATTGGACATTTTTTTAAGGTGACACCATATTTCAAACACAACTAGAGAAATTATGTTGTTGTTTTTTGTGAAAATGCAGTGTGAATGCTGAGTGAGGGCTGAAATTTGTGGAAAAAGCTACAACTGAGTCATTAAAACTAAACAAAGCAGAACACTAACTAAAAGCTAAAAGTAGCAAAAAGATAGATAGAAGGAGCAAAACACTAGCTAAAAATATAAGTAGGACAGCGGTAACTAGAAGCTAAAAGTGGCAAACCTGACGCTGGTTCTTGTTATTTCTTTTTCTACACCCTTCTAACATGGATGGCCTGTGTGGGCCTGCATATGTTTGTCTAGTAAATGTTTGGTTGTTGCATTTTCCTTGATGACATCACTCGTAGTGGAAACGTCTCACAATTCAATATTATGTAGACAACAGCCTTCCTCTTCACCACCCTGTCCAGTCAGTGATTTTTATTTCAGTTTCTGAATGTTGTCTCTCTGCCCCCCTAACCCCATCCCCTCCTCTCATCACAGGCAGCTACAGGTGGCTGCAGCAGCCAAAATGGTTTTGCTCATTGCAAATGTCAAACATGAAATCAAATTATTACCAAACTCTGCAACATTCTGTGTTTTACAGTAAATTTCATTTTTTACATCCAATTTTGTGATTCTGTCCATATTTTCCACAAATCATAGAGCCTTCTTATATTGTAGAGTACAGAATATCGTTTTTTTATAAGCAGATGTTTCCATCCTAGCTTAAGTTCCAGCCGATGTTGTTATCTGAATGTTATTTCAAACTTAATGATTTCCTCAGAGTTTTATGGAGGCTCTCTTTATTCCATGCATGGTGGTGGTCCGCCTTCGTTTTTAAGCACTCTGGGAAAACCTGCTGCCTGTTTTCTGCCTTATAATTAAAATATTAAGCTTCCCGACCACCTGCTCATATTTTAATCTCACCAAGAAAATCTCCAGATAGATTGGATCATTTGTGTTGCAGTGTGAAACTTGACGAGCCTCTGATGTCCCAGGTAGAGAAACGTATAGCTTTTGGGTAATTCCGAAGGGGGAGATGGAATTTATTTTATTGCGTCTCTGTGTGAGAACATGATGCAGCCGCACCCAGATGACTGAACTTAAAGCACTGGGGTCTTTATCCAGTCCGTGTCTACACAGGCAGCCTTTTGTCTTCAGGGAGTCATGGGAAGTCAAGAGGAGTGACTTTAAGGATTGGATTTTTCTCAGGCTCTTTGAATGGATTAGAGTATTGACGAGGAGTGAGAGTTTATTTGCTTGGTGTACAGCTTTTTTTTTCTTCTTTAAAAAAGTGCACCCTTGGTAAATCAGTATCCTGTTTGGCTTATGTCAAAGCATTTATGCTGTGAAGTGAACAGAGGTGGGCAAATGGAAAAGCTTGATTGAAGGCTTTGATAAAATAAACAGCAAAGACTTAAGAGGGAGAAACAAGATCATTGGACCCATTTGCCAGCAAACCCTTAGTCTTCAGAGTTATTGCAGATTTTAGATTTTAATTAAAACTGTGGGAGCGGTGAGTCTGCTTGGCATCACGATAAAAGACTCTGAAATGAAAAAGCCTTGAAAGATGGAAGAGAGCAAAGGAGGAATGGACCTCCTAACCGCAGTCTGCTCACCTTGGCTTGTTTCCCAGCAGAACCAAGAGTGTATCTCTGTGCTGCTGATAAGAATCACAGATGGTATCGATAGTACACCAGAAGCATGTCACATCTCACATGTAGCAGCAAGCCTGTCATTACAGACTGTGACATATTAAAGTGTAACATTAAACCTGTCTCAGTATAATTTATATTAGGTGAAAAAGGACACTTGTTTTTTAAAGCAGCAAAAACCAAAAACTCTGTATTCTTATTTATTTGGTTGCTTGCACTAACCCAAAGTACCCATTTGCATTTGAAGTATGTCATTTGTAAAATTAAGTAATTTACAAATTAACTTGAATATAAAGGTGATACAGCTGTAGTTGAACAAACGTTGTTTTAAAGCTAATGACGTAAGGAAGATGTAAAGTTCACTGGTGTGAAAGTCACAGTTAAGCACATCTTTAGTTAAGGTCGGGAAATTGAAATTTACTTTTGGGGCTCTAAGCAGAGCACTTGGATGCACGATGACCCGGAAACTTCCCTCTTCTATCCCCAACATAAAGCGCTCGGAGCAGCAGCCTGCATGAGAACTGGGCTCCCTCCGGGGAACTGGATCCGTGACAAAATTCCTGATACCGAGGCCGCATTTCTGGAGCAGGGCAGCTGCTGTGGCAAGTGCGGCTACTTACTGTCGCAACGCCAAAAACATCAGGTTTAGAGAAAAAGGGGGTTTTGAGGAGACACCGGGGGAGGGGACGGTCGCATGGGCCCAAATGTGATTTGTATTTAGGTCAGCTCAGTTGTAACTCCAGAGCTTCTCAGATCAAGAAACAAAAGGAAACCCCGTTTTTGTTCTTGTCCTGTTATTCATTTTGTTGTAAAATGGACTCTTTTATAAATGTTTGCCCTGAAATTAGTTTGACAAAGTTTACCTAAGGGGTAGAATGCCATGGGGATCATTTCAATTTCGATGATCTTAACGTTAAAGCTACTTAACACCAGGTTAGTTAATCTGGAGGTGACTGAAAACAAAGCCTAAATCGAACATTATAAACATCTAAATCGAAATATTTTTACTCTAAAAATCTGCTTTAAATGTAGTTTGACAGGTTAAGACAGTGGTTCTCAAACTATAGGGTGCAACATGTGACCACAGCTATTTTTATTTTGTTTTCATTTTCAAGCCTAAAAAATTACAAGTGGAATTAATGTTTAGACATTGTTTCCACTTGGACTTGTTTTTAATGGATCTTTTATGGATGGATGGATATTGATGGATCTTTCATCTTGACCAACTATAGCAACAAACATTGGGGAAAGGAAATAAGTAAAAGACCTGAAACATGGCAAACTGGAGGATTCTTTATTTAACTTTTATTGTTTGGAGAGAGACAAGTTACCCTCCTTTAACTCTACATATAAGCTGAGCTTTACCTGTGTTTTCATTCACTCAGTGGGTCAAAAACAACTGTTGTTTCTTCTTCTCTTCAGGTATGCACCTGCTGCAAACCTTCATACTGTCTTATATGTAGTTTTCCAGATGTTTTAGGAGAGCTTTGGATCAATAGATTTATTTCCATTCTCCTCCAGATTGAACTCTGTCTTCATTACATCGCTGCACATTCAGGACAGGAGAGACTTGGCAGCTTTGGGTCTCAGGTTTACACTCAAATCATGGGCTGTTCAGGTTTTTCCTGTGTTTTTGCTCCTTGGACACCAGCTCTGTCTTCGTTACTTCCTTTTCTTCCCCTACATTTATTTCTCTGTACCTTGACGACGCTTCCACAGACCCTTCTCTCCCCTGTGTTGTTTCCACTCCATTTCCTTCTGCATTTGTCATTATGCGTTTGTCCCGCTTCCTACTTTCAGTTGTGATATTCAATCATGTTCTCACATTCCTAATGATGACTTCCACATGTGTCAGTCAGGTATCAGTCTGGTGGATCGCTGTCACACCTTTGTGGCAGCCTGCTGACCCATCATTTTAAATCTTCACTTTTACCTTGAAAGTTTTCTGTTGTCCCACCTGTCTCCTCTCTTCTGGCCTCCCTCTGCTGCATTCTCACAGTCATCTTCTTCCTCCAAGTTTTATTTTACTTGCTTTACTTCCACCTGTAATTAGGCTGGAATCCCAGGCTCTGTAAAACTGTCATAGTCCTAACAACCAGGTGCACTTTGTGCAGCGTCTGACCTAATTCCATGTGACTCCCTCTGTTTATCTCTGTTGGCTTCCTCCCAAAGTAACAGTCAGTTTATTAAGCCAGTTACAAAATAGTCCTGACTTTTCTGTGAGGATTCACTAACTATTTCTTTAAACTTTTCTGTGTAAAAGAAAAAGGAAAAAGAGTGGTTTGTGCTTCCTGAGGGAGCAGAACAAAGTCTGTGAAATTACCTCAGGGTAAATCTTTTGTCGCATTTAAGACTAAAGGCTGCAATGTTGGAAAAAAGAAAAAAACACAACAAAAACTGTGGAGTTAGAAAGAAGCCAGCTCACCTTCTGTACATGATAGTGCATACAGTTATGTTAAAACAAAGATTTGGTAAGAAACCAGATGTGAACTGAAAGAATTCAGCCTCATCAGTGTTAGTTTTAATATCCAGCATGATACACAGCCAAATCAGTGGAATACCACTGAAACAAATGATCAAATCCATAAAATTATTCTTCAAGATGATGCAAATAGATGAACCCTAATATTTAGATGGTGAATACACAAAAGAGTTCAAATAAAAAGTTAACACTTTTTTTCAGTTGAAAATATTTTAAGATTTTTAGTTTTCTGTATTTTCTTGAGTCAGGATTTCATGAAACAAATCTAAAGTGTGTTCTGAAAAACTGCTGAAGATGGAAATTCTCTGGAGAGCTACACCCTCCACCCCCACCCCTGTGACTGACAGAGTTTTCAGGTATGCAGCCAACAATGGTGAGGGACATAATGACTTTCAGAGACGAACAGAGATGTGTGGGAAATGATACCTCCCTGTCTTGAGCGTTAGCTTGTGTCTGTGAGCATACTGACAAACACAAACAGGCTTTACCCTGTCCTCATCAGAAAAAATGCAATACATGCATTTACACGTTTCTGGTCAAGCCATAGATTTGTGATTCTGTTCAATATTGAGTCAAACTAGTAAAAACTAATTTATTGACATGACTTGGTGTTCTCAGCACAGATTGGTCTAATTTTTAGCTATTTGATAGCAATAAAATGAAACTAAATTTGCAAAAGAACGACTTGATTTGATGAAGAAACATACAATTTTGATTATGTTGAATACTGCAGTGATACAATCAGTTGTGATAACTCCTTTTTTGTCTTTCTTCATCATGATGCTCACAATTCTTTCTCTGTGTTTTTACTGTCTTGACGGCTATTATCTAAACCAGCTGTGAGCATCCAGAGCAGCGAGCCTTTGGAAATGGACAGATTTACAGTATTATTAGCTTACAGAGGATAAATGTACACATTTAGAAAATAATAGTCTATGATTTATGGCATTCCAGGTGGTCTTTTCAGATATTGATATTGCGCACATTGATATTGCAATAACAATAAAATTTTTAGATTTTGTGCAGCTGTAATATGTAAGAAGCAGTCATAAGTAATGGCAGGAAGGACTACTTGCGACTGTGCTGCCACTTATAAAGAGACATCGTAGCAATTATCATTTGTATTCAGTAAAATCTTGTATTGTCATTGATTTGATTTTGATTGGATTACAGAATAACTTGGGATCAGTTACTATAATCTGAGGTTAATTATATGAAATCATGTAATTGACCTGGGTAGAAACTATGAAAGTTCAAAGAAATCTTTGAGTAGTTCGGCAAACATTCAGAAGCAGATAATAAGAAACATATTTGTGCTTGCAAATGGCATTTGCATGCAGTGATTTTTGGCCAGCTGTAAGATAAATGCTGTTGGTCCTGAAACATGTGGAACACATGGTTATCATTTAGTGCAAGTCAGGCAGGAGAGTTCACTGCAGCCTTACAATGAAGTAGCTAATGCACTGGGGAAAAACAATTGTTTTTCTAAGGTTCAGTGTTGTAAGAACATATTTTATTATCTTGGAGAAAATACTGCAACTGTAAGGAAGAGGATTATCTGTGCAACAAAGAAAATGGAAGTATGTTTAAGCAGTGCAATAAAAAACATAGGAGTCCAAAATTAAAGCATTTGAGTGATGGAGAGCGTTGAAACAAAAGGAGAAATAGAAACAGAAGAAGTTTCTGAAACAATAAAGCAGGAAATGGAAGTAGAAATGATTTGTTGGCTGATAGTCAGAGCTTGTAAAATGAGCTGGAAAGGAAATGGAAAAATGAGAAACTGGGAAGAAATTGAAACAATCTACTTCTCACAGAACATAAAACTGAACCTATTGGGCAGACATCACAGACACTTATATTTTAATTTAATTTGGCTAAACACAACTTTTCACACACGCGTCTACAATGCTGTAATTAGCAGGAATAAACTGCAAATGTTAAAAAAAGAGAAGAAAGAAATGGGGCCAGACTTCATTTGAGTGATGTGGGGAAGCTTTTGACATGAAGGGGATGACTTCTGTGTGAGATGTTAATATCAGCCTTGGTCATTGTCTCTGAATTCCTCTGTACTGTCACTCTGAAACCTCCTGAGTTGCATGGTTTATTGCTGTAGGCCATTTTGACATGTCCCCAGATCCTCTTTGGACCAACAAAAGGTTGGCACTCCTGCTCTGTGAGAGGGTATAGAGATTGTCTGGAAGAGCACTTGAAGCAGACATGTTGGAGAGGGCTCTTAGAGAAATATTTTAGGGTTGGAAAGGTTGCAGGCATTTAATGTGAAGAGTTTGGGTTTGTGTTATTGTAGTTATCAACAGTCCATCTAACTTGCTTGGACTGGCTGTTAGATCAGGAATATTGCGGATCTGTCCAGCAGCTCTTCTGTTGAGTGCGGTGTCTGTTTCGACATCATTGCTTGTTCAAGTTGACAGCTACATACTAGAAAACTTACTTTGGAAGAAGGTTTGAGGCTTGCAAAAACTGTCAAGGATCTGGACACTGTATTGCAAGTTTAACACCTTTATTCTGAAAAAGTTGGGACATTGTGTAAAATGTAAATAAAAAAACAGAAAGCAATTATTTGCAAACCTCATAAACCCATCTTTTATTCACAACGGTATATAGTAAACTTATGAAGTGCTGACACTGATAAACTGTGCTATTTTTGGAGAAAAAAGGTGATTTTGAATTTTATGGCAGCAACACATCTCAAAAATGTTGGGAAAGGGACAGCAGAGGGCTGGAAAAGTAAGTTATACAAATAAACAGTTGGAGGAGCAACAAATTAGGCAGCAGGTCAGTAGGAGGATTGGGTATAAAGAACAAAATTTCTCAGAAGTAAAGATGGGCAGAGGCTAGGGGTTGAACGACTACATATTTTTAAGGTCGACTACATCATGATAATAGTCGAGTCGATGTCGACTAGTCGCGGTGACGTCATAGTGACGTAAGCGCAAAAACTCTTCACAACTACTTGGAGGCTTTATTAGCTATTTTCACGGCAAATATTGACCCCTAGCTAGGTTCGAAAAACTGTAGCAAATCTCTAAATCCTTCTCCGTGGACAGCAGCTAGTGGTCTCATGTCTTTGACAATGAAATTCACAAGCAAATTTGTGATTTGCTGCCGCCGGTGTCCTGTCACAGCTGGGCGTTTCATGAATGAAGTTACTGACAACTGACTGGATCGAGCCGGTTGTTCAGGAGCTAGCATTAGCGGATGCCTTTTCAAATGACTGTGCATCGCGGTCGTACTTTTGTTGTACTTCAGCACAGCTTTGCAGATTTTGCATGTTACGGTAGTTAAACCAGAAGAGTCATCTTTAGTGAAATATTTCCACACTGTTGACGAATTTCTACCTGTTTGACAAGATGCAGGCTTGTCCTCGATCTGTTTTGAAGACGCCATTTTGTAGCCAGTGTTCTGTCAGATCTGCTGTCAGACTGTCATACACTTCTGACAGCTGATCTGATGACACTTCTAAGCACGAAGTGTCATTCTTAGCACGAACTCACGGCTATATATATGTCAGACAAGTATACACTGTCATTACCAACTACAGGCTTTTATTTAATCAGCAGCTGTCATTACCACAGATCTTTATTTAATCAGCAACATAACATCATAATGTATTAGTTAGATCGTCGTGACAAAGACACTCGCGAGCCGGCTAAGTGACATCCTTAGCGGGAAGGGGGCGAGTTTTAGACGGCTCGTATTTTGTAGTTGACTGCAGCTGCAACTCCATCTCCTTTTAAAAACACTGTAAAACCACAAATATGCATCCATCTACATATCATTTAAACTAATGTATTAACTTATTTTTCTTGTGTCTTGTGACGTATACTGTGCTGTCAGATCAGCACAGGCTGTCACCACCGGCAATCACATGACTGCGACTAGTCGACATGAAATGTAAAAACTCGCGAGACGTCCTAGAGTCGACTAGTCGACTAGTCGACTAATTGGTTCAACCCCTAGCAGAGGCTCACCAGTCTGTGGAAAAACTGCATCTAAAAATAGTTAAAAAAAAACAATTTCAGAATAATGTTACAGCTTTATTTTTTATTTTAAAGAAAAAAATTGCGATTTTGATCAGTTAAAGAACTAGCCTATATTCCCAACAACAACAGTGTTGACCAAGTGCTTATAATTTTATAATCATAATTATACAAAGGTTTGGAGAACACTGCACACTCAGTTTTGAAAACTCCTCTGCAATCTGATCCATAGTCTCCCATCAGCTGCTGATTCTGTATTTTATTGCTGTCTTGATTATCTGAGTGTCTAGAAATCTTGACATTGTTTCTGATTAGTCTTAAAAAGGCAAGTTCATTTGTGCAAATGAACAAAGCGGGTATGTAACATAAAAATTAAAAGAACATTTATAAAACAGACAAAAACTGTAAAGGCTTTGGGAAAATAGAATGTAAATAGACTCATAATTAACACAAATGGTATCATTGCAGAGACTTGAGACACAAAACCAACACTGATGAATGTGACTCATGGCAGTTCTTCAGCTTGAGGTCATCAGAGCTCCTTTACTCATTCAGTGTGTGAGCTCACTGCTGTTGGTGGATGAGAAAATGTGATGTCCTGACTTTTACTGAATGTCTGTAAATATTTGCTTTTCCTTTGTGTCATTTCAATTTAATCAAAAGAATAAATGTGCTCCAAAAGTCAAACAAACCCATCTTTGAAGACTGGATGTATTCTTTAGACATACAATATATTCTAAAACTTTTGTTTTTTGTAAACAATAGTTGTCATCCATGGGAAATCTGAGATATCTTTGACAGCAGGGACAAATCTTCCACAAGCAGTCGATCTTGATTAGAAACAGAACAAAATTCCCACTGGAATTCCCCTTGAGTCCTTTTTTTTTTTTTTTCACCTGTTGACTTCCAGAGCCTCATTCCGGCTGATCCAGGGTTCAGGAGCGCCGAGATTCACCCTCCAGATATTCTGTTTGAGTTAAATGAAGGGAGGAGTGAAAATCGACTCGTCAGCCTCCAGTTAGCTTTTACCGGAGGTCAAAGGGGAGTGGATTTAAAGCTGAGAGGTGGAATCAGAGTCACACGTGACCACGTCACCAAAAGACGCATTCTTTGAAATAACTGATTAAACGTGATTATGGTCCAACAAGCAGGAAGCTGCAACTGTTTTTGGTTCATTTGAACTTTTTTCACAATCTGAACAGGAACATTAAAAGTATGATTTGTGCTTTAAAGTATAAACATAATAAGCGTTTTCTTTTCATTGTTTGTTAAAGCGGTACATTTGCTGCTTTTCTTCAGGCCAGTCACCCTGTTTCTGTCCCTGTGTCTGTTTCTGAGTGTCTTCATGTATGAGTCACTCAGAAACATGTTGCTGCTCTCAGTCTTTGTGTTCCTCAGGTTTTCTCAGTTTGCCTCTCTGTCTCTGACTGCTCAGCCCGCTCAGACTGAACTTCTGCTCAGGATGCTGGCAGAATCTTGATCAGCTCAAATTTACATCTAAACAATGGTATGAGTGGAGAGGCGATTTCTCCCCTTTTTTTCTTTTTTTGCTCTGTTTTCCTTTCCTTGAACCTTCTGTTCCTCCTTTTTTGTCCTCTCTGCTTTGGTGCCTTTGCCAGTCGGCCCCATCCCTCCTCCTTTATTGTGTGTCTTTTTATTTTTGAAGATGGGAAATAAAGGATGAAGAGGGAACCACTTTGACAGTAGACTAAACTGAATGCTTCTGGACTTCATCTGTGCTCATGAGGATAATGGGCTCCATACAGTTGTCGTTGTGCACAAACACAATCTGGTGATACCCTTAAACAAGCTTTGGAAGGCAGAGCCAACATTATGCTTTGCAGTCTATTCATTATGACCAAATGGTATTGTGCACATATGACCACGCTGTATCATCTCTTAACATAAGCTCAATTTGGCATCAATTCTGGTATCATATTCAGAGACTGAATTTCAAGCATTTGACAGAATGTGCTTTGATAAACAAACAAACAGCAGACTGTACAAAAGCTTAAATTGTCTCAGATTAAAATATTTCTCCAAACTGAAAACGTCTTGGCAAAATAAATGCTTTTCTGGTCCATTCTATAAATTACCGTAGACATTAGGTGGGATGAATTGGTTGGTCTTAGAATGAGGTTTATTCAGAAGTAACTTCATTTAAATTTAAATATGATGTTGGATGTGAGGCATCTTTTTTGTTGTTAACAACATTTAATACTTGGATTATAATTAGAAATCTCAACATTATTATGGCTGAGAAAAGAATCTTCCATAAAACATACTAAAAGAATTAACTAAATACTAAATTTAATCTCTTTATACAACCCAAGATTCGAGTTCAGTTTAAGATTCAAATCAAAACAAATTCATTAAAAATTGTTATACATACATGAAAAAAAACAAAGAAACAATATTTCTAGAAGGTCTAGAAGAATACAAAATAAATAACAAACTAAAAATACATAAAATAAAACAAAATGAAAATAATAATGTCCAGTTTATGCTAGATTGCAACTAGAATCCACCAAATACTTTGCTGATGACAACAGTAGCACAGTTTTCTTCAGAAGATTTTAATATAAGGACATATTACCCACTGATATAAGAAGAAATATTGTGCTGATTTTGTTTCTTACTTTATGAATTTTTCTTTCATTGATCTTTGACATTCTGGTGAGTACATTTAACAATTGGAAATCATTTTTTTTTACCCAAATCTTTTCTTGAACACTGAACAGACATATTATGATCTTTTTTATTTTAATTTTATTTGTCCAATAATTTAGAGGACATTGCAGAGATTTCCCATGACTGTGAGAGAAAGTTGTTATTTGATGCTATATTTTTCTGTAAGCAGTTTGTTATGAACACAGTAAAATTTTAAGTTCAACCATAAAAATAAAAATAAATCATTTTGTATGTTGTTTATAGTTCATATAGAGAAAATAAAATGAGCTAAAATTAGAATTGGCCGGTCAGATTTTTACTACAGTGCAAAAATCAAAACCAGCCAAGAAAACTGCAAATAGTGTGTTTTCAATGACAACAATCTTTCACTTTCTGCACCTGGTTCAGTGTAATAACATTGCATCATTGTGCATGTGACAGCGTTTTTGATGACTTTTGTCACCCATTCAATGTTCAGGATAAACTATAATCCAGCCAGCCATCAGTTGGTTCATAGGAAGCCCAGACATCTCTTGCCATAGCCACCTCTTCCAGCTCTTCCGGGAGAATTCCACGGCGTTCCCAGGCCAGCCAACAGACATAGTCTCTCCAGCATGTCCTGAGTCTTCCCCAGGGTCTTCTGCCGGTTGGACATGTCCAGAACACCTCCCTAGGTGTTTTTTTGCTTATCCATATTCGCTCCCTATAAGCAAATAGACCAGAAATCACCCAGTGAAGCAGAGCCCAATACTTGATCATTCAGACCACTGTAACAACAGTTTTGATTTGTTGTTTGCTTTATTTGGCTTGGGAAGGAGACTTTTTAGCTGCTCTGTTTGAAATGTTTTACCTGCAGGCCAAACAAATTTTTTGACTCCTTCTTGACACTTATATGGACACTTATATCAATTATATCAATTTTTCTTGCACACACGGGGTCTGGTTTTGCCTCAGGGGAAGTGAGGACCTTACTATTTATGCCTTAATTAACACATAAGGAAATGCCAAAGAAGTTATATCATCCTTCGCCAGTCAGTGCAGTCATTCAGGAGATATAAATAAACACAGTGGGAATTAGTAGGCTTTCCAATGTAAGCACAAATCTGTCCTAACTTTTACTGTGAAAGTTACAGAATGATGCATAATCAACATTATTCCTCCACTGAAAATTACATTGGGCAGGTTGAATAGGATGAATGGACACTGAGTCCCCCTCTGCTGGTCATGTAAGGTTCATCTCATAAGTTTATAGTTGGTGGGTTATCTGCAGTCAGTCACAGCTGATGAGTTTTGGTTTTGCTCCCTTTAACTCGACCATCGCTCCTCAGAAAAGGCTGAAATTAGATTCACCATGCAAATCACCCGGCTGGTTTGAGTGCTCACAGTCCGGATAAAGGATGATTCTGCACCACACACGCTGCGAAGAACTGACAGAGCGTGAATTTTATTAAAAAGTTCTTTCCCAAGAGAGCCTTTTTTCCCCCCATTCTGGACTAATGATGTACGTAGATGGTGGTGCTGAAACAAGAGTGCGATGTCTCACTCTGATTGTTGTGTGTCTGTGCTTCATGTAGATTCAAATTGTTCAGTGTATTTGCATATTCACTGGGATGAAGGGGACTGCCAGGCGTTTTTTTCACTTGCAGGGGCAGAGTATAAAACCTCCTGCGATTCAGCTTTTTAATTTCCCTCCTCTCTGCCGCTCGTCGGCTACATTAAAAAGGATATAAAATTAAGAAGTTCCCCATCAAAACCAAACTTTGAGACAAAACTGCTATTTTATTCAGATTACTTTATTAAGTGCAGAAAATGAGCTGGAGTTCAGCTATTGAGTCCTTATTGTATTGCCTGTGCTCTTGGCAGTGGAGCAGATTAATGATCACCGTCAGGTCGCTGCACGAACTTGTTCTCTTCAGATCAGTGTTGACAAAGACTCGGAGCCCAGCCTCTGGTGGGGTATGGAGGTTTTTTTTGACGGGCTGTCTTTGTTGTTGACTTATTGCCTTTTAAAATCCTCCCCTCCCAGCTATGTGCCTTCCAACATCGGCTGATAATGAAAGCTCTGGAGATAAGCAGATTGTTACTCCAGACTTTAAGTGTCATATACTCAGTTCTCACCTTTTTCATCCTTTGAGATGAGCAGAAACAAACAATGTTTTTGTTGGGATGGAAGGACGATAAATCAGAACGAGCATCAGTTGTGCATCTCCAGACTCAAGTTCATGGAAGCATGAACTGTTGGGAGGAGAAGAATTAGGGGCTCATTGTAGTCGTGCTTCAGAGTGTCGTGCAGGACTCTGCAAACTTGAGCAAGCGGTGAAGGCGTTTACGTCACACATACGTTGGTGCAGTATTCTGCAAAAAGACAGGTGGCAATACACTAGATAACCTATGTAAATGTAGTAAAAAAGAGAACAAATAGTTATAGTCACACAACAAAAATGTTGCACTGTTTGCTCAATGTTCAATGGGTCAAGTATAAACCAAGCTTCAGGAAGAACAGACCACAGTGGTTCTGAAGAAATGGAGTATTGTTGGAAGCTGCTTTTGAAAGCATGCATGGTGTTAAAATAACAATGAGCTCTTGATACTCATAGTTTTGAAAACGCCACTTATTTTGTGCTGAACTCCTCTGCAATTTGCTCCCAGAGCTCACCGTTGCTCAACACATACCGCTTTTGGTCTGAAAGCCCCATAACTCTGGATATTTGCACTTTCCAGGCTTGGCCTTCTGTTTCACTTTGGGTGCATGGAAGTATTTCTGTGGTCGCTCAGTAGGGCTGTAAATACTCGCATACCCAACACTTTGCCACTTTGACGTCCTAACTGACTGTAAAGTGAGGTGGAACGTTTTTGTGTATTTGTATGGACTTCTTTGTGTTCAGGTACAGCATGTCAGCAGGAAAACCACACAAACTCAGCCTCTGCTGCCCCTTTTTCAGATTCCTCCTCAGGCCCTAAGGTCTTCTCTTGGCCTCAGACCTTTCTGCAAACATCATTAACATGCTCAATGTGATGACTGTCAGCCTCTCCCATACAGCAGTGGCGGTTGTTTGTGCTGGACTATTATCAACTTCAGCACACGTTCATTTATTTAGATTACTTCATCCAAACAAGAGCCAAATGCAAACATCTCAGTTTATTTTTCCATTCCAGATTTGTCACATAGCTTCATTCCTTTCCATCTTTGAATGTCCTGTTCTGCTCTGGTGCACACAGAAGACTCAAGTTTGATGAGAATCATGGCGAGACAAGTGCTCATGCGGGAGGGACAGACTACATTTGGAGACTTTCTGTGATTTAGGGGAAGGGGGTGTGGTGTCTGGTTGTTGGGGGTGCACTCCTGCTGTTTGGTCAGCCCTTTTGTCTCCTTAATGACTTGGCCACATAAAGTTATCTGCTCTATTCAGTGAGCATTAAAGATCATTTTACCTGATGATGACCATTTCTCCCATCTCTAGCCTGGGGGATGGGAGATGCCTCTGTCATTACTCTGAAATGAAAAAATGTTCCTTTTTAAGGGCAGCACTAACCATTTTCTTAACCACATTGTGTTGCAGAATAAAAGAGAAGCATTTATTTTATTGTCCATCTGGTCATTGGTTATTTAACAGTTCAATTAATATACGTGGCACTTGACTGAACGTTTTGAGGACTTTTCTGCTGCCCCCTCCTCATAAAGGTCAGAGGTCAGGGTTCAGTTGCAGTGTAGACATCCAGAAGCAGAAATTCACTCTTGTTTGAAACCACTTTAACAATGTGGATGTTTGCTGACACAAATGCCTACACCCAAATCCACCCATTCAGGGCTGACTACTTGCATATTCAAGCTATTGCTTCCATGTCACAAGGTTCAGTATCAGTGTAGTTCTTACTAGCCACACAGATCCACTTAATCAATCGGTTGTGCCATGAACTAAGAATATGTCCCCATCAGTCATTCCAAATCAAGTTACAGTGACATTTACAGGACAAAGGAACAGGCAGAGGACCACTGGCAGAGGCCCAGAAAGACTATTGTTTATGTGAAGTACTTAGACATATTGATTCACCCTAAATAAAATGCCCCATACAGATACTTTTTTACATTATTCCCTTTGCCTCACCAAGACAACTACCAGCAGAGGTTTTGTCCAGTCCTGTAGACTCCAGTCAAATTTGTTGTAAGCATAACTTAATTAATGGAGCTAGTATACTTTCCTACTAGTTGTAATAGCTGTGCAAGTTCCATGCTTACTCTAGCTTATTTAAAACAATTAGTTATTTGCATGGACCCTAGGAGATCACTTTCATGCTGACTGATATATCATAAAGAAGAAGCAATACAGTCACCACAATGGTAAGAAAACATCTCATATTCTAAGAAAGGATACGACACAATGGGACAAACTTTTAACCGCCTAATGTATCTAGCTGCATACTCTGTTAACCTTTTTAGTACAAACCCACATTCTAAAATCTAAACTTCTAACGCCAAGCACATAAATGTGCTGTGTAAAGCCTAGGTACTAGCTTGGGCTTTCTAATTAGCATTCAGTTTCCAGCTTCTGCCTAAGTGCTCTTGTACCTGCTTGGTTGCTTAGGAATTGGCACTTAGGTAATGAAATGCCCAATGCTGACGGGTGCACTTGATTGTGATGAGACCAAGCGAACAAGTGAGAGGGGGAGTGGAAGCTGGAGCAAGTTATAGAGTTGGGGATGAGCTCAACTGAACATTAAGCTCATATGAGCATTGGAACAAAATAAGTGGCAACTTTGCTGCCACTGCTGGCAAACAACCAAAACCAAAGGGTTTGACTAGAATACAGACAAAGTATGCTTGTCACCAGTTGTAAAACACTCTATGATGAATGGAAGGTTGAAGGTTTCAGTGTATATCAGTCAAACAATTTTGTTTTAGTTATCAGAACAGCAAAATCCATGCTGAAAAAAAAAATCTGAAAAATGAACAAGAAAAAGGATTTCACTGTTTGTTGAAAGTGGGAATTTGAAGGACATTGTTGTGCATCAGTGTCATGTTTGTATCAACTCAAAGACAGAACAGCGTGTTGAAGTTGATGCTGCACACAGACACCTCCAAGCCAGTAATAAAAGTAGTCATAAAACCAAGTTGGCGTGTGTGTTTGTGTGTGTTAAGTCCGAAATTCTGCAGTTTAGCACAACCTCACCTGTACCTAAAGTATCAAACTCCACATAAGCACCTGTAAATGGAAAGCAGCATATGTTCTTTATTGTCCGAGCTTGTGCACCACTTTGGTTACATTATGTTTTAGATTCCCAACAGCCTTACTCTTTAACCCCTGTCCTCAGATTTTTCCTGTTGTAGTCCTCGTTTCGTTCTTCTAAAAATAGCCAGACATTACAGTTTCTGTAAGTCCCCTGTCTGCTCGTTTAATATTAACCACCTCATTGGATGTTTGAGCCTGGGTGAACAGGTTCCAATCTTTAATTATGTTCTTGGAATAAGTAACAGTTTAGGTTAACTGTGAAGCATGAGGAAGACATTTTACTAAGTATTGTAAATAAGTGCCCTGTTAACTTCTGAATTCTTCCCTTCATTCATATTTTATGTGAATGTTGAAACATGTGAGTACATCACTGACCTTCTAATATAAAAAAAAAATACTATGTAAAGTGCACCTTAGTGTGGGTAGTCTTGCTGTCAGCTGTCGTTTATGACATTCTTTGTTGACATTTAAAAGAGCAGTTTATGACTTAATAAACAAAGAAAATAAGAAAATGTTCTATGTAGGAAGTTGGAGATGGTGTATGCAACAAACAAAACCCCTAAACTGGTCATACTTCATGCATATTTACTATAACATAGACAAATACACACACTACCATAATCATGTCTGTAATTGATTATTTTCTGTTTATTCTGTTCAACTTCGTACTTAGCAGTTATAGTCTCTTCGCTCTTTTACTCTCTCAACTTCAAACACTAGAGGGGGAATTAACTGGTGTTGAACACTCTAAATTACTACCTCCAAGAAGGAGGTCTTAACAAAAACCTGTGTTGTAGACACAGAGGTTTTCTTTGCGGTATAGGAGCGAAAGAATGAGTATAAGCTAAAAATTGAAAGAAAAGGCTCATTCTTTAGTGAAGAGATCCCTAAAGTGGATGTACTGTGTTCAGACTGATGAAACAAATCAGTCTTTTCTCCTCCGTGTTTTATGAGGGATCTTACATGGAAAAGTGTAACTATAGTGGGAGGTACAACAGTGTGTAGATAAGCCTGGGCAAGGTTAGCTTTCTGCTCAATAAATGGATAAATAAATACAACAAGTCTGCTTGTGTGAGTTAAATTCTTAGGTGTCAGTATTTGTTGTTCTTAGTTTTGTTTTGGTAATTTTTTGTGTAAGGTTTTATAATTGTTTTCACTCGTGTTTCTATAGATGTATTTTGTTTTCTTGCGATTCTTATATTTAGTTTATTCGTTTTAGTTTATTCTGCATTCCTTGTATCACTATTCTCTTTCCCGCAGTTCATCTCCTCAGTGTTTTCCTGGTTCCCCTTCACCCATTAGTCTTAGCTGTTGTTAATCTTCCACTCACCCTTAGCTCTTTATATTCAGTCACTTCCATCCCATCCAGGCTGGTTCGTTGTTGGTTGTTGGTCTCACGCCACATTCAGGTCTTGCTTCTTGCGTTTCCTCGCGATCCTCAGTATTTTGTTTCGTGTTGTTTTGCTGCCATGTCAGCCTTTTGTTTTCTCTTTGTTAAAGAAATCAGTTTTTGTTTTATCAGATGAATCTGGGTTCCTTTCCATACAACCTGATATTAGATTTAAGATCATTGAACAGATATGTATATTAGGTTAATACAAGTATGTTTTAGGTGTTTTTATATTTATGCACAGCCTAAGCATTTCTTTCTTTCTTTGTTCTGAAGTTAACTAACTTGCTAGCTGCATCTACAACGGAGTTTGACAGCAGAAAGGTTTTAGCAAACCAAAAGTATTTTACTCTCCAAATTCAACTTACTCAAAGGAAGAAGAAGAAAACTACGAATAAGAGTTTAAATATTTTAAAAAATATATTTTTTTGTGTGAGAGAAAAAAGAGCTAAAGGTGATTGTCAGGATTGGAAAATGCCATTTCCATGAACGGACTAACCCTTCAGCTGGTACTTGGCATTTCAACTATATTTTTCTGTAGACATGACATTTTCTGACTGTTTGCAAAAGATTAAAACACCTACTTTATTTTGTGGACCATTTTTAAAGGTCAGTTCTTTACTGAAATGCCAAACAGTGTATTGGTGTAAACATTTTATCACTGAGCTGATATCAATATGCTGCCTTAATTTAAATATCAGGTGTCAGTTGTTGAAGTGGGCCTCTTTAATGTACTCTGTCATTCATGGTAGAAGATCTCTTCTAGGTCATTTCTTTCGTCGAGGTAAATACTGCCTGCTCTCGGTGCAGCGAGAAGATGCCTTTAAAGGCTAGAGTGATAAATCGCTGCGATTGAAGGTCGGAAATGTAGATGCAGTGACTCAGTGTTTGCTCATTTGGATTTGTCAAGTAGGGGTGATAAGAAGCAAGACAGGCTAGAGTGAGAGGCAGAGATTGAGGTGAACAACCTGCTCATTAATGCAGCTGGGTAATGATTCACAAGAGCTCAAGAAATGCACTCAACAAAGTTCATGAGCTAAAACAAGGAAGAGGGAGTGAATCTGAGGAGTTTGTCTCACATTTTTAATGTCTGCAGATAACTTCAGAGACATAGAGACATGTTGGTGTATTAATTTGGTATTTGACAACTTTGACATTCTCTGAAACATCAGAGGTGGTTTGGATGACCAGATTTCAGCCACACCTAACTGTAAAAGTTGTGTGACAAAATGAAACATGTCCTCAGTGCGAAGAAGTAGTTAACAATGTATTTAATATATAACTTCAAAATAAGCATGTTGAATAGACTAAGCAGATTAAATAATCTATCTACATTTTTTAAATGCTACTTTTCTATAATGAAGCAAGTCCTGGCTATTTCAGCTGCTTTAAATTTCCTTCAAAGGTTATTATTTGGTCCACTGGGTGTTACTGGCTATAACTTTTGTTAATGGGTGTAGCTAGGCAGCAAAGATAGTGAAAGGTTAACCTGCATTTGACCCACTTAAGCAGTTTGACTGATATTAAATGCAGCCAATGTGATGAGAGCTTTTCCAGCTTTCTTCATAGCCATTGGATATAAGCCACATACTCGAAAAGCATCTGTCCTGAGGTGCTGACTTTAAGTAACAGAACCAGTCAAAATGTAAGCCATCAACTCTGTTTGCGATACAAATTATAAAAGTACTGTGCTGAACCTAACCGTGTCCCCTAAAGATGGTAGGTTCTCCAAGTGTGCAGCAAGTCAGTTCAGAAATGAAGGTACTTGGAAATTTGGTATAGAAAGCATGAATTAAGATATTGTGTGAGCAACAGATTTGGGTTTCTGCTTTTTAGTCATGCCAATTTAATATTAATCAGGAATGTAGAGAGCTCTATTGTAATATAATCACTTCTCTAACTACAGGTACCTGTTGTTACTGGCATTTTATAATGAAAGAACATTGAATAAAAAGTTAACATTTGAATCTGTGATTCAAACACCAAATGGGATTTTTTTTTTTGTGTGTGTTCAGAAAATAGATATTGAAATCTCAGATGAAAACCTAAATAGATCAGCATGTAGTGCAACTACAGCACATGTGAAAGAACAAGCAACTTGATCTGACACACCCCAGCATTCTTGAGCTGCTTGATAAACACATTGTATGCCTGAATCTGATTTCTTACTGTTACCCATAGTCTTACTACAAGATTGGCTTTCAATCTGAAGTCACAAGGGATAGTGATTTAAATAATCCATATGAAATGGGAAACAGACTTCAAGAAGTTCAGTTGTCACCAATTCTTTTTACATAAATTATTAGTTTTTGTTTAGTTCCACTTTGCCATTGTGGGCTGCATGATGGTAAAGTTAACATTGTAGCCATGCAGGAAGAAGGTTTTTGGTTCCAAACCTGTCTGTGGCCTTTCTGTATGTGAGTTTGCATGGTCACCCTGTGGAAGTGTGGGTTTTCTACGGGTCCTACAGTTTCTTCCAGTCCACAGACATGCACGTTAGGTTAATTAGCAATTCTAAATTGGCCCTATGTGAAAGTGTGTGCATGCATAATTGCTCGCCCTTTATTTGACCCTGTGATGGACTGGGGACCTGTCCTGTCTTTTGCCCAATGACTACTGCAGATAGGCACAAGTTCCTTGGGACCCTGAACAGGATCACGATGGTTTAGAAAACAGAAGGCTGGATAATGTCATAAAGAAACAATGAATGAATTATTAATGACAAAATATCATCTGTGGATGACTCTTAGATGGTATATGTATCAAACCATTTGGTGTATCAGATTAACAAGTTCTTTGTAGATTGAAAAATATTAAATTGTATGCAAAAAAAACCCCACCCCTGTTCTAATGGAACTGTGCTAAGCAAATGAAAATTGACAAACTCACATCAGCCAGTGGTTTATTTTGTATCATGTTTGTTTCTGCTGGAAAGTTGTGTCTAATAGGATTAGTTTTCTTTGGGTGCCAGTTTTTGGCACATTTGTGTTGCTTTAGTTTTTTATTCTTGGGGATTTTTACTTTAATTCCTAAAATTCAGTGCACTAAAAGTTTATAGAGTTGATTGCATGCCTTTTGGAAAATGAAATGTGTTTTTATGATGGAAAACTCTTAGTTTTAGGTCAGAATCTCTGTTTACAGTTTTCCAATGATAACTACTGTTGTATCCTTTGTGTTCTTTAATGATCAGTGCAGAAATTGCCTAGGAACTGAAAAAATCTCTAAACTCAGATTCCTCTAGGTGGATTGGTTTTACGTTCCATTTCCTCCATAACGTCTTTTGCTTTGTTCCATACTAGACTTTAAGGCAGGAACACACACCTTTAGACATCTGGATTTAATTTTTTAATATTTTAAATTGGATATTGGGATTAGGCTGTACTAGCCATGTGTCCCTGAGCTCAGCATTGATCTAACTGGATTGCTTAGCTTGTAGTGGGCTGAGAATCCCTCTGACTTTCCCAGGGCTCATAAAACAATCCCAGGGCTTCTGCTGCACAGTAATGAGCAGCTGCGAGGCTTAGGTTTGACCATTGGGTTAAGGCCTAAAGCGGAGGCATCCACAACCACCAATGGTCTGGACCGTAGCCCAGACAGTAAAGCAGGCTGCTGTCCAGTAAGCCCTCTGGGCTACAAAGACGAACCATTCAGTGGAACAAAAGATAAAACCAGCACAACTAAACCTCAAAACCTCCTCGTTTCCCCTTGGGTTTAGGGTTGTTTTTTTGTGAGAGTGAGGCATCATATCTCCTGTCAGTTCAAACACCACAGTTTTTAGATCATTTTACAACACTTCTTATTGGGACCAGAAGGAGCTCTGCAAAAGAATTTATAAAGACCTTTATGTCACTGTAGTCTTCATCTTTTGACTGTGAAGTTTTATCTTTAGGGCACATTTCACTCAAAGTTTAATTCTTTTTGCTAGGTAACACGAATAGTTTTCAAGATTTAGCAGATAATTCCTGTTCCCATGGATTTTACAGCATACAGATCGAGTTCAGAAAACATGGTGGTGCAGAAAGTTTGCGTTTATCTTTCTTTCAGAACTAATTTCACAAACTAACTTTTGCCTTTCACTCATGATTAAGTGCTGTTGTGTATAATTTTATCCCTAGAATGCTGTAGCTATCTGTGTTTATTTGAGTTATCAGAAGCTTTTAAAACAGTATAAAGAAAAGTCTTTATGACTTCACTATGATGCTCATGACATTTAGTTCTGAGAGAAGACAGACATCCTCACAAATCCAGTTCATTTCCTTACATAGTGCTTATTAAGAATAAAGTTTGAAGGGTAAATGGAAAAACTGAACAAGTATGTAAATAGTACACAATTTTGCTTTGTAGCCTTATAAGTTGTGATTGATATAACAAATACAGGAAAATCACACAAAAGCAGAGGTTGTGTTTTAATTCTTTGTAAAGCCATCAGACATTTGCAAAAAAATCATTTGCCTTAAGGGTCGCATGCTAGTTTAATTGTTGTGTAAATATAAAATAATTTTTTAAAGGTTTTTATTTGTTTTTGTTTTATCCTCCAGTTTGGACTTGAAAGTACTAACAGTCAAGTATGTATGAAACTGTTCCCAGCTCCTGAAAATGCAGTTCTACAAATAGTTTATCTCCTGGAGCTCGTGTCAGTGTTTTAATAAAAAAAATGTTTCAGTCTCTCCACAGTATTTATTGCCTCTAAAGTTTGTTTTTAGTCGATCGAATTTTCCCTTTTTCAATGGTCTCCTACGCCTCGGCTTTCACTCAGATTGATTCAACCTCCCTTTCATCCATCTTTTAGCTGAGGTCGTAGGTAACCATGGCAGTTACCATGGGAACACCCCTGCCAACCCTTATTAACCCCCAGCCTTTCAGGATCCTGTTTGCGACAGCTGCTGCATAGTGTCTCCTTTGCACCACAACTTCTCAGTTGACCCAGGAAGTGCTTCTTTTTCCATCTGAGATGACTTGAATATTTAGAAAACCTTTTATCAGTCGATTTCCTCCAAGCTCCTTAACTCACTTTTTACAGTATGAATGGTTAACTTGGTCAAACTGGAAAGGAAAACGAGGAAGAAAAGCAGATGAGTGGTGCAGAGCCGCCTGGCTGCAGTGACGGAGTGGTGCTGTACTTCAGCTGGTGTGGAGCTAAATAGCCTGAGGCAAAGGCACTTCAGAGCAGATCCAAGTGTAGGCTGGCAGCTATTACACTTAATAAGACACAGATCCTTAAAGCATATGTTCCCTCTCGATTAACCCCCCCGAGCTTTGAGAGGAAATGTTGTATTTCTAACTTCTGAAAGCAGTGGAGAGGCACCTGTTAGTTTGTTAGTTTTTCATTTAAACTGCTTTTATTGCATTACATGCGACTGCTGCTAGAGACAGAAGGCTGTTTAGCTCGCACTTCAACCTGTTTACTATACGTACAATTTTACATTGAGCCATATGTTTCTAATCATGGGGAGGTAACCTATACACAGGAGATCATTTAACACCTACGTACTCTATTTCACCCACTGCCAGTGAGCATGAGCCAGACATGGAGTTCCTGAAGTACATTGTAAAATAGGCTTTTCAAGAAAATTATAATCCCTTTAAAATCACGCAATTATTTATATATATATATATATATATATATATATAGCACTGAGGCTTGCTGATTTTTGTTTTTTAGCCTTGTGTGTGTGAGCAAAATTATGGTTTTTGATTAAAAATGTTTTAGTAACTTTTTTTTTCTTCATAAGCACATAGGCCAAGTGATCCATTTCTTAAATGTTAATGAAAATCCTTGAAAGAAAAGAGTATTTTTTTCTCTGTTAAAGTATTAAATTACAACATTTATTAATAATGTAGTTTATATTGAATAAAGATGAATGTGCTGAGTTTCAGTTTTACTTAGGTAACTGGTTGTCTTATCAGAATTTTTAGCAATGAAAGTCTCTACACTGATAACATGAATCGATTTCTAGACACAAAAGTCAGATTAAGCTTTTTTTTATTTCTGCTTTAAGTTATTAAGTTAATTTTGTTTGCTTGCATTTCATAATGGTACTGTATGTGAATGTTGTGAATGAATGAATTGGATTTGAATCTGGATGTGAACAGGATTTATGATTTGAACTTGTTTTTTGTTGTTGTTGTGAATTGACTTTTGTTGCAACGGCACCATGGTGGGGCTGATGCAGATGGAACTTCCCAGGTCATTACTCTTCTTTGCCGTCTTTCATTACCATTATTAACACTTTTTCCTATTGGGCAGACCTGCTTGTTATCTCTGCAACATTCTCTTTTTTTTAATCAGTGTTTCTGTTGGGGTTTGACTGACACTTGGTGTTGTTCTCCTCATTTACATTATTCATTTCTTTGTTGCAATTTTGTTCATATGCAAATCCAATTACATTCATTAGGAAAGGTTCGCTTATTAAACATACAGTAAAGAACAAAGCGTAGAGCTTGTTCTGGTTTCTGGAAATCTGTGCTTGAAAACACGTCTGCCTCCTGGAAACCAAACCTTGACACGACTGGTGTAATGCTGCAGATCGTGCTGAGCTTGTGATCTGCAGCTCAGTGCTGTGTAATTAAATGAACGCTACATTTCTCTCGACTGCTCATTCAGAAAATCTCATTGTCATGTTAAACCGTCATTAGCGTTACACTGACTGACATGCTGCTAATGATATTAGAAATGAGCTGTAATAAAGGCATCCTGTGAGGCATTGTTTCAACCTGGAGAGAAGTCAGATTTTTCTACTAATCTTTGTGCTCGATCTGATTGTTTTAATTTGTTTTTTCCTTGTTTAGTCACTGCATACAAATGCAAATTGATGGAAAGGTAAGCTTACTGTAAGTTCTTTGTGTGATCTTCTTGTAATTTCAATTTTTTTTCTCCAAATCTTCTCCATAATTTCAGATCACATCCCATTATTGCAAAATCTGAGTCCTGTATAGTTCTGTTTACGGGGTTCAGTGTGAATCACGGTGTCACAGTGTCAAAACCACTCAGTTTTTCTGTCATATCGTTCCTAAAGTTTAAATCTTTTCATGGGATACCAGAGACAAAGCATTAGCTGACACTATGTTTGGAATAAATTAAAAATGAAATTTATTCTCAGTAGTCTAATTGTGATTAAATTAAAATTTTAGCCTTGATTTTAAATATATTCATCATGAATTGGTATAATTAAAAACGGTTTTAAAAGTTGTTCTGAGTGCAGGAAAAAGCTGGCACACTGATTTTAAATAGCGAGTGACTGTCGACATGTTATATAATATAATTGTAAAATATTAATAATTACCTTTTTTTAAAGAACCCCACCTAAAAAGATCTGAATTCTTATTTCAAATTACATTTTTAAGACTAGAACACCTAAAAGAATGTCTTTTCAACTAATACTTGACTCAAACATCCTTTACCTGATGAATTGAACAATTTGTCCTCAAAAAGACACTTCTGCCTTACTGTAACAACTTCAATCAATAGCCTTTTCACTTTGATTTTGTTTAAAATTCCACAGATTTAAAATTTTATTCCAGAAATCTAGTCACTCATTTATTTATTTATTTTTTTAAGGATCTTCATCAAAGAGTCTCTGCATGCTGCAGAACAGAAGCTGACAGATTCATCACGAGTTTGGTTATTAAGACAAAACTGCATTATGTCTGACAAAAGGATTAGGAGTATTTTACATGGCTGACATAATTCAGACGCTTTTGAATCCTTCATAATCCCTTTCATTTAAATACCTAATGAGGAGGGTTCTGTCTGGATTTGTCACGCAAAATATTTTTTACAAACCACCAGAAAATAGTCCTTCATGTGAAATTTTACCTCAAAATCTGTTACCTTAAAACATTTACCAGGACGCGAAACATTTGTTTGTGTTTAAGATATGTTTTGGTGTGTACGTAAGAATTCCTCTGAACTTCAGTTTTCTACAACCAGCACTGATGGCAGGCTGAACTCAGGCTATTCACTTACTTTAAATTTGTGGCCACTTTCTGTTCTTCATGAGACTGTTTTAGAGGCACCGTAGCAACCCATGTGAACAACACCGGGGTGACACTTCACTGTGGCCATGGTCACAGTTTATGTCTGTGTGTGGTCCCGGTTGTAAAAGAAGAAAAAGACAAAGCACTTTGCGATCACTGATTCTGGCTGGAACAGGTCAAGCCAATTCCTAAAAGTGAATGTCCCTGTTTGTTGGGGGACAAGTCAGAGGAATGTAGCTGCGGTTTTGTATGACGTATTCTTGAACAGAGTGTGTGTGTGTGTGTTTAGCAAAACCAAGATCACAACCAACCATAAGTGTTGTGGATGCGCATGGCTCCAGGGACTGATAGCTCACTGCCAGGCTGCAGGGTCCTGGTGATCACCAACAAAGTTTGAGAAATGGTATGGACAACGTATTTGTCAAGTGCAGGTTGGCAGCAAAGCAGAACAGTGGTTAGAGCTGTCGCCTCACAGCTCACAACCTGGCTGTGGCCTTTCTATGTGGAGTTCACAAATTCTCCCTGTTCAAGCCTGGGCTTTCTCTGGGTACTCCAGTTTCCTCCCACTGATTAACCCAATGAACCTAACATGGATGTTAGGTCAATTGGTAACTCTAAATTGTCACTGTGTGAGTGAGAGTGTGATGTGTTGTTTGTCTCTGCGTGAGCCCGTGATGGACTGCCAACCTGTCCAGGGTGTACCGCACCCCTCACCCAGTGAGCACTGGAGATAAGCACCAGCTGCCCTGTGAGCCTGCACAAACTTGCAATTAACCAGTCTTGTGTGCCAAGAGTACAGGCTGCACTTGTGAAAAGTGGTCAGCACGTGACAGTGACTCCTGGCTTCTGACACAGTGTGAGCAGTTGGTATAAAAAAACATGTCCTCAGCATGTCTGCAGAATATCTCATGTCTGTTAGAACTGATGAATGTTGTGTAAATTTTTTGTAAAACGCATCAATTTGATTGTTAGAAAATGGCACTTAGGAAGAAGGAGGAAGCAAAGATAAAGTTTCCTGAACATGTAGAAGGGGAAGAGCCTGAAGAGCATCCTCAAGAAACCCTGAAACACCAGAGAGGGAGGAGGAGGAGGATTTTGTTGTTTTTTTGTGTTGATGATGATGACAGCACCGCCAAGCCCTTACTACGTACTTATGTTGTACCTTTGAGACATACAAATCATGCAATGACTGTACATCACTTGTGTATCTTACTGTCATTGCGAAGACTCTTCTAACTGTACTCCTGACTTAGTTCAGGCGTACACAAAAAGCACAGGTTTTAAATGTAGTGTATGTGTTTTTGATATTTCAAGACCTGTTAAATTAGCTTTTGCATGACCGAAAGTCTCAACACCCAGTCTGCAACACACACAAATGAGGTGGAAGTCTCAGCCACGGTTTGGCCAAATTTCCCCCCATAGACTGCACGTAGGGGTGGTGTAGATGGACTGTGAGTGGAGCTTATTCTAAGTTACTGTCCCATTGACATGTTCGACGTGTTCGACCTCGGACACCTGCTCAGCCTCAGGCTTTCTTTTTCCAATCTCAATCTGGAAGATGTCAATAGGCAATCTTGAGAAAATTCAATAATCCTGTTTTTCCTAAAGAAAACTTTGACTGATTGATGATATTTAGTGGAAGGGTTTCTACTTAAGTTTTGTTTGTTTCTTTCAACTGTTTGAGGGTGACTTTTGTCTCAGAGAAAAGACTGCGGCTGTCTAGGCTGTTTTTCTTCAACACTTGCGCAGATCAATGTCCTCATCGGTAATACTGCTCAGTCAATGCTCCCTGCACTTCTCTGTAACTAATACACTCCTGCATTATTTTCAGCTCCTTAGTGTAGAGGAGCTAACTTGATGTGAGAATTGCCCTTTTGTTTCGATTCAGAGGAAGAATTGTCCCATCAGCAATGCTTTGGGAGACATCTTCATCTCTTCTCTAGTAATTATATCACTTCTATCATTTGTTAAAGAGGGCTCATTGGGCTCACAACAAATGAATCTGTGTCACTTTTTCTGCTTTTACCGGCTACTGAGAGGACGAGGAGAATGGAATTTTTTTTATTGGAAAATTTGTAGCAGTTCATGCAGAGGAGAAAATAGGGCAGCCACAAAATGTTCCTTTAAATCTCCTGCTGTTTCAAAGTTCCTTTTGTGCTTGTGCCTGTCGTAAAAAAAAAAAAAATACAAAAAGAAATGTTAATTTTGTTTAATTTCTTTGGCACTTCAGGAAGCAGTTTGTTTGTAGCTGAAGACGTCTGTGGGGAGTGTATCTTAACTCTGTTTTGTAATTGTTGATGTTTCTCCAAACTACAGTTCAACAAAATTTCTAAAAAGTTTGACTCAAATCTATGCCAAGCTCCTCCCGAGGCCTTTTTGGATCTTTTTCTCCTTGAGATATGCGGATGGTGGAAGGAGATCAATTTCTGTGTGATGAAATTAGAAGGAAAGCAAGGAAGTCTAAGTGGGCATAATGAAAACCATCTTGTGACTCCCTCCCACTGCTGGACCCAGCCGGACCAGGTGTTTTTTAATCTGATGAATCCACTCAGCCCACCAGGTTCCTGCAGAGTGATCCCTGCCCAGGGTGGGTTATCAGATGTTGCACCTACACAACATGAGGAAGCGATTGCCTGCTGAAAAAAAGTGTTTCAACTCTTTTAAATATTTCTTTTCAAGTCTTGCTTACTAAAATGTTGATATGAACTGTTTCTACGTGTGAAATGGTCAGCAAAGAGTCAGAGGTGAGCTTCTGAAAGCTGTACAAAAGGTGAGGATCCGAGGAGTCTGAAACCAGGTTTAGCGGAAGAAAAGGGGACCTTCCTGTCATTTTTTTTGTCCAGCATGTATAATTTCCCTACACAATGCTGGCCTTATGCAGCAGAATACCTGTGTCAGGGTGCCTCTGTGCTCTTATTCCTTTGCAACAATGGGATCCTTTTTACATTCCACTCCTCCCTCTTTTACTCTGTTTTCTGCCGAAGCCCTGCAGGCAGGAATTGTTGTCAAGACATTCAACAAATCCTCAGAGCTTTGTCTTGATTTCTAATTGTCACAAACAGTGAAGGGATGGCATCACTGTGGAGTGACAGAAGTATTTTTAAAAGAACAGTAAAACTGAAGTGCATACGTTGTGATTTAAGGCTGTTTTTCGCCCTTCTGACTGATTCATGGCATGTTACCGGGAACCCGTCTGAGGAAGCCTACTGGCACTGGCGCACACGCTTACACACAAACATGTTCATAATCAGCAATGACACATACAGGACACTTGCAATCAGCTCAATTCATCTGAGAGATATTTTAGTGAACTCATTTCGAGGCTCATGCAGCCACTACAAGTTGACTCACGTTTCCTGTGTTTGGTCTTTTGTTGTTTCTGTGTAACCTCAGTGTGTTTTCACTGTCTGAAATCCTGGCCTGCAGGCTAAAAGCTTAACGCTCCATATTGTTGAGACTTTAATACAGGCGACGCAGGGCAGCACGGTAATGGAAAAACATGTTCCCTCAAGAGTGCAAGAATTGTTGAATGAAGCTTTAGTTTCTTTTTGGATCATTGTAAACTTAAAAAAAAAAGGAAGAAAAATGTTGATACGGAAAAAAAGTTGAAACCAACTAGAAAACAGCAGTGATGGAGAAAAGGTTTCTGTAAACAGTTGCTAATTAAATCCTTACTCATTAAGACAGTTGGAAGAATGTGACATTACTTTAAAACTAATTAAAAAAAAAAAAACTAATAGCATATTTTGTGTTTGTGAGAGTTTCATTAAAATCCATTCAGTGGTTCATGAGATATTTTGCTAACAGACAAATGGGGTTGATGCCAAAGATTGAAGCAAACATGTCGCACAATGTGTAGTCCTGAGAGAATGTGTTGTGAATGACTCGGCTGCAACCACACCAAGGTTTAGCTCAATATCTTGGCTAAGTTATAATCATTTTTGTGTTTTCAAAGGTTTGCTGGTTGTGGCGGCCATCTTGAATTGGGTTAACTCAGTTAATCAGTTGAACATGTACATTCAGTAAATACTTTCGAATTTTTCATTGAGATTTATCCAGGTTTGAGATGCAATATTTTGCAGACAGGCAGTCAGATGAACGGACCACACACATACACACACGGATGCATACACACACAACACGAGCAGTTACGCAATATAATAAAACAAAGAGAGTTTTGTTTCTCATTTCAGATTTTCAGTTTATTAATGACTTGACTGAAAGTGAAGCTTTACCTGAACACAGGTAAAGCTTTTTCTTTTTTTTAATGATGAAAGAACAGATTCTCTGTATAACTTGCAGACCTTAGTCTGACCCAAATTTCCAAGTTGCTTCTGTCTGACTGGGAAGTCCTTGTTTAATCAACCTTCTTATCTTATTTAGTTTTGCAGTATTTGTGGTGTTCTGATGAGGCACTCGGTGCTGTGAGTAAAGGTTCTGAATAATGCACAACAGTATGTGGTTGTGTGTAGCAGTGTGTGTGCGTAAAACCATGAAGGAAGCGTACTCTCCAACATTCCAACTTGACCCAATTTATGTTTGTCACATGACCACATTTTCAGTTTTATATTCTAAGTGGTGGGTGTTAAATCAGGTTGTTGTGTTTTAGATGTTTTCTCACAATGTGTATGTGTGTTCTTTACAAACCATTAGCAGTAGGCGTGATATGAATCTTTCCAAGCATTTAGAGCTTTTATCTGAGCATTTGGGAATGTTTGCTCCTTTTACATATACGTCCCCAAACGTACAGACAGTGTAGCCTGCACATTTATGTGCAAAAAAGGAAGGATGGATGAAGAAAGATCACAGAGCCATGAAGGTTCTCACTGCCAGAGGTCAAAGGTGAAACCCTTGAAGTGGAGGAAAGTGGAGAGGCCTCAGGTCAAGTAGTCCTTTTGGCTGGACATCTGGGAGAACCATAAGTCAGAAACACAGAAGAATGCTTGCATATTTGTCTTTGTGAGGATATTTATTGGCATAAAGCATTCTCTTGGCTCTTTAACTTTTATTGTCTCAGTTAAGAACTCTGTCTGGATTTGAGCAAAAAAATCATTTGTATCTGCTGTCTGCACCATCTCATTGTCTGTTCATAATCGTTTGAGTGTGAAGCATTGTGTTAGAATGCTCTTTAATTCTAAAATACAATAAGGTTTTGTCTTTTAATGAAAATTATAATGGGTTGTTGTTTTTTGATGGTTTGTTTGAGGACTGTAAAGGCATCAGGGCAGCAGGTTGCTCCTCTTCCTCTACTCCTGGGTTGTATTTGTGTACAGACAGCTGAAACAAGCATCCTGTTGCAGTTACTGAACCTCAAGCATGAGTCTGGATTTGTAGACCTGCTTTTGACAGTATTTATTTGGATTGGAATGAGGGTTAGCAGTCTAGCAGATGTCTTTGTTATTAATCTGCTTAATCTGAGTTTATTACATGTATTTTTAGCTGGGTTTTTGTGTTGAAAACAAGTCTCATGACGATGGACTGCTTGTTAAAAGTAAACAAGTAATTCCTGAATGTGCTGTCATGTTTTGTCCACCGCAGGAATTAAATGAAGCACATTGTTCTACCCACACTATAACTGTAATCTTGTCCTGTCAGTGCAGGGGAAGTTGTGCTTTGATTTATTGTTTGTGGTTGATATAAGATATGCACATTGCAAAATGGGTATCTTATTTTTCTCATATATCTTGGCAACTCTTTAGTTTTATGCAATATGCAAAAGTTCCACTTTATTTATAATCCATCTCTTGTCAGATTTGGTCTGTAGTCATAGGTTCAGTTGCTCAAAGAAAGTCTGCTCGCCATCTGCAGGCAGTTTTTTATAATAGATTGCTGGGACTTCAAAATTGCAAATATTCTTTAATGAACTCATAATCCGGTTATCCTCTCAGGTAAATTGGAAAAGTAACCGGAGCTATATTCATGCTTTTAATTTTGCAGCATCTTAGTGTTATGGTGTTATTAGTAAATATAGCATTTGTATTATATAATATTGTTCTTGCTGTACATACACTTATATGTTTTGCTGTAGCAAAAGGTTTCACTGAAAAAAACTTTAGATGGTAGCAGCTCCTAATATGGCTGAGATTTGTTTCTGTTTAACAAATTTAAAGCCCTTAGCCAAAAACACAAAAAGGCTTCAGACGTGGTGTGCAGTAAGCCTGGCCTACTGTGACATGATCCAAAGCTGACTGAATTCATAACTCAAACAAAACAGTTGCTGCAATAACCGGGAAGAGAAGAGAGCAAACTGACGGCATGTGTGCTTAGTGTTTAAATGAACTGAGTCCATCCATCTCAGTAAAACCAACCCACCAGCCGTCCCTTTATTTCACTCTGCACATACATCTTCAGAGAGTGTCAAGTACAGGTCAATATGCTCCTGGCAGCCCAATCAAACCTGATGAATACGAGAGCAGCTAAGTGCAGAGAACCCACAGGAGCAAATGAAGGATACACCAAGACGAGGGTAGAATGAATATTTACATGACCTTCCTTTGCATTAGGCTTCACAAGTCTGTTTAAAAACATCATTTTTACAAGTGTTTCATTTGTTTTTATGAATGGAAACGTTTGACAGGTTTTAAATGAACTTTATGCAAGAATTCTTTAGACTTGCAGATCAAACCACAGTCGGTTTTTGTTCAGACAAGTTTGGATGATTCACTACGCAGCCGTGGCTGAATACTTCCAGATATTAGGTCCACACTGCAGCTTTATGCAGCTGCACCCATATAGAATATTATTCTGTGGTTGTTTTAATGCAAGATTTGTGTGTTTGCATGTTCACCAGAGTGTGATATGTTTATTTTTTTTATCTCCCCCTTTCAGTTCCACCAGTCATTTGGATTTCAGGCTGCGGACTGAGGAAGCTCTCCAATGAACTGAAGCTTAGAACAACACCAGCCTTATTTGTCTAACTTTGCTTGTTGAATCTCATGTAAATCTATAAGACCTTTCTATAAACTTTTTCAGTTTTATGCAAATGGGGCAAGAACTAGAGATGCACCAATACCACAACAAATACTTACATTTGATCTCTTGCCGATGTTGAGTACAACAAGAAGTGCTAATTCCATTTCACTTCTTACAATTAGTAGAGCCTGCAATTATAGATTTTATTTGTTCCAACAGGTGATTTGTATGTTGAAAAAAATATATTTTGAACACATTTTTTCATAAAAAATAATGGAAATTAAAATAATTTGTTCTAACACCACCTCAAAAACAGAAATGTCTATCACATTTAACTGTCATCAGCGTGGACATTTTCAGCACAACGGAGGCACTATTCTTGCCCAATAACATTGCTAAAGATAAAATAAAAACAGTGAGATTGTCTGGAAGCTCAGCCTCATTTTCCCAGGGGTCTCTTCTGCTTAATTGCTCACTTTCAAATACCTACACACAACTTCTTCCTTTTCTTATTCCGGTGGTGTTTATTGGTGGTTAGCAAACAACTTTATGTTGCATTACTGCCACCAACTGGTAAGGAGTGGGACTCAAGACATCCAGCTCAAAATAACTATGTGTTTTCATAAATTGTGTTAAGACAAAAACTATAAGGGAACTACAGACCTAGGGTAGACAGCGAAGAAGAGTCCTCCTCTTCATCAACAATGAAAGAGCAGCTCTTTTTCATCTCATCTGCTGCTACAGCAGCAGGTCTTTTACATCATCTAGTGTCACATGCACCTCAATGTCTTTATACCTACTACACAGGTGAAACTAAAACTCAGTGGCAACAGTGACCAGCCTGGTGTTCTCTTTCTCTCCTTTGGCAGCCTCTGGCTCATCCCAACCAGGTCCCTGGTTACTCTTAGATGCAACTGGTACTTGTCATGGGGTAATAGGCAACTGTTATGATAAGCACACATTCATTTTTTTCTGTAGGAGCATCTGTTCTTTTCTTACTGCTCAAAAAATATATTCTTTTGTGGGAGGAACCAGTTTCACACCACCTCATTAAGACTTGGCAACACTTTTCAGACTTCTACACTGCCTGTGCAAAATTGACTTCTAATAAGCACAAACACTGAAGTTTGCAGAACACCCAGTACCTAATGTTGTGAGGAATAATGCAAGTTTTTCTGGACCCAACTTAAGAACTTATAGGCTGATCTAATGAACTTGTTTGTCACTCAGTCTGCACTGGCAAAGCCCCGTGGGAGCTCCTGTCATCTGCCTCATTTAATTACAGGGCCATTGGAAAAAAAAGCCTCAAAAATTGTTTGCATTTTAGGCTTCCTGAATTTAAAAGTTGAAACAGATGTCATCTGCCATCTTCATCTCCCTGTCTCATAGTCATGATTTAAAATCCCTGAAAATGACACCATAAAATCGTTGTGCTCAGAGAATTATAGAGCCTGAAATGTAAAATCATTCAAAAAGAAAACCTTTCAACAAAGGGAGGGGTCAAAAGTGTCATGCAGTACCTTTTCTTTTTTTCTTTGGTAATGCCAGTTTTTTTTTACATTGTTAAAGTCTCAAATGTTTCAAAAGCACACCTAAGGCAGTCTTTGCACAGCTGTCGGAGGATGAATAGAAGTCAACGTGTCTCTGATGAGCAGCATACAGTATTTATTATCCTGACCCACTGAGTCGAGGGTCAATGAGGGGAGAAACATGGTGGGTGGAGGTTTGGAGGAAAACCTGAGACAAGTGTCAGTCTCTAGTTTAATCTTCACATTCGGTTATTTATCACATTTTCTCTCAGTTTGAAGACAAATTGTATCAAATAAGAAAACAAATCAGTTAAAAAACATTGAGTTTTGTATGACTGATTCAGGAACATCTTTTTTTCTTTTTCCTATTTTTTGTAAATTTCCAAACAACTCTGAATGTTTCAACCAAACACTTGAGCCTATTGGAGTGGAGTGTCTCCTTTTGATCTTGTAGATCTTGTCATCAGGGACATACAGATGTACATCTCTTCACAAAGAATGCAAGTTTTGTTTTCTTTTTTTACATGGTTTTTCAGATCTTTTAACACAAAACTATCACCTTCAAACACATCAACATTATCCGGCAATGTATAAAAAACTAATTATTCATGCACTTTTTAAGATAAATCACGTTAAATCTTTTTGTCTGTTTTAGCAAATCCCTTTTGGTTAAGATCTTCACCAAGACCAGTTGAATATTTGTCTTACTTTATTTTTGGTCAAATGTATTATCTTTCCGTTTGTTATTGAAGTTTAGATGTAAAAGTTTGTCAATTTTTTAAAACATGATTATGTTAAAAACATAGTATTAAGATAGTATTATCTATATATCATATAAAAAGAAAAAAATAAAAGCCTCTCATCTCACCTTATCTTTCCCACATGGGCGGTTCCACTTCACTTCAAGCTCGGGTCCTCTACCAGAGGCCTGGGAGCTTGAGTGTTCTCTTTAGTATCTTAGCTGTTCCTAGGACTTCGCTCTTCTGGACAGAGATCTCTGAGGTTGTTCCTGGGACCTATTGGAGCCACTCTTCCAGTTTGGGGGTCACAGCACCGAGTGCTCTGATGACCACTGGCATCACTGATGCCTTGATTCTCCACAACTTCTCTATTTCCTTTCCCAGATGCTTCAAATGCCTCACAGCCCAATTCCCCTCCCATTCAGAAGACCCTGGCAAAAGCCCTGTTCGGCTGTTATTTATTTATTTTTTGCTCTGGTGCATTGTCACTAAATGGTATCTGGGTATCTGGTCTGAAAAGGTTCTGTGATTTTGCACACATGAGTTACATTGCTTGTTTCCGTTATTACACTTGCATGCTCTGGCCTCCAATTTGACAGACTGCATCTTAACTGTTGTTCCGGAGGTGTCAGCTCGCCCTATTGTCCTTACTCTAAGATTTTCCTGCTGAAGCAGCCATCGTCCCTGATCTTCATCTCCATCCAAGCACGCACTGCGTGGCTGTAAAGAAAACTCTAATAAAATCGTTGCACTGGATCCTATATGCTTATTGCATTAAGTGCAATCAATAAATCCTTTTTTTTTTTGGAGACTAGAAACCTCCCACCCCCTGAATCTCAATAAAGCTGAGTGCTCTCTGTGTAATGAAGATTGCTTGGGAACTTGATTACTCTTACTGCCGCTCAACTAAAGAGGGGGTTTAATGTATGGCTATACTGTGAAAAATAAAAAGGGGGGGGCGTGTGAGGCTTGAGTCAAACTGCATCACAGTAGCAGAACGGGCATATAGGGGCTTTATCACATCTTAACACAGACACAGCTACTTTCATGAGAAGTCCAGTCACTGAAAATGTAACTTAGAGTCAGAAGGTTCAGAGTCTGATTTAAGTGAGCAATCATTATGCAACCACTTTAAGTTTAAATGCTAGACTGTGTTGATAGAAAAAATGCTGTGTTTTAAAGTTCTGTTTAAATAGAAAGTGTCATCTCTGTTTAGGATGTGTAATTTGGAACTCTAAAAGGGTCTATATCTGTATATTTCAAGCGGCTTAGCCTTATGGAATTGAAAAGTTAGTTTGAAAATTCTGTTCTACAAATATATGCCTTTATGTCCACCTGTTTTGTAATCCTTAACAGATAAATGACTCAAAGAGTGTGATAATAGCCACTATTTATTATACCAGCACTGTGCAAGAATGATGTAGATGAGGGGGATTAGGAATGTGCTGGGTTCACTCGCTGCTCTCGTGACCCCCTCTAGATATTTAGGAATAGATATTGCTCCTGCCTGGGATAGAAAATGGAATCATGAAAAAGAGAGCAGCCATGTTTTGTCTAGAGATCTTTTCCCACTGCCGGGTATCTCTCCATCAAGGCACCAGGATGCGTGAGAAACTGAGAGCTTCTCCTATGATCTCAGTTCTCCTCCTCCTCAAGTTTATTCCATCTCCACCAACATCAACTGGGGAGTATTTTCAGGGAGATATGACGTGTTCCTGGTTCAACCAAAGGAACAAAAATTAAATCTGGATCACGGGTTATAGCTTTTAAACAAAGCACATGATTTGTCCTTGTAATCATGCTCACTATTATTCTTTAACTTTGTTAAAAGTTTCAGTTTTAAGATCAAAAGCTTAGATTCATAACATTGTATCACAGTGGCATTTCTCCCACATTGCCTGCTTTGAAGTCTTATCAAATCGCTAAGCTGTATGTGATTTTCAGCACTCATTCATATTCTGGGTCATCAGGCTTGCCTCTGCAGACTTTTTGAAATATGAATGATAAAGGAAGGTGACCACTGTTGCTCCTGTATAATGCCAAGTGGAGCCTGTTGGCTGTAAATATTTCAGTGGTTGTCACAGAGCTGAAGAGTAGTTGCCAAAGACTAGGAAGGAATAGCGATGGAGTGTTTCTGATCTGTACTTTATAGTTTTCCTGTCCAGTGGGAGCTATAGCTGGATACATACTTTCTGCAACAGTGACACAAACTCAGTAACCTTTTCCCTTTTTATCACTATCATATTTACTATATTTCACTTTATTATAATAAATCTATGATAAATACTTGTTTCTTCAAACTGACTTGAAGGGAGATATTGAGGCATGAATAAAAGAAAAACAAGGTTATCTTATCAGAGTGAAGCCCAGGCAAAAGTGGACTTGTGTGCAATAAAATGCCTACAAATAATGCTCTGGTACAATAAGGAAGGGTGTAAAGAATTGTAAGAAAAATCACAGACCTAAACTGCATGCACAAAATATAAATTTTGCAGATCAGTTGTACCATCAGTCCTCTAAACACCCACAGGGTTAAGATTAGTTATTATGAACATTTTAATGACAAAGCATATTGGTTTATTGCAACTCATAATATATTTATGCTGGTAATCATTTTTATTGACTTAACAGAGACTAAACAATCCTTAGCATCTTAAACAATATCCTGTATTTGATCAAATAAATTCAATATGTTGAAGTTATTACTAGAAACATTTTTGTAATTACCATTAATACTGTTTTATAAATAATGGTTGTTTAATGAAAACACTATTTGTACCTTCTGTGCATTAGCTGACCTAATGATGCCATAGGCTGTGGGACCTTTCACAGTTTGGGAGGGGTAAGATCACAAAAATGGAATAAACTTAATTTATAGCACAAAACAAAAAGAGGCCATGTTTGTGAAAAGGGTTTGCAGCAGAAAATCTTAAATATCGTTCATGTTTTGACTGTCCTGTTTTCCTAATCATCAGTAGCCAGAACTAATTGAAAATAGATCAGCCAGGATCACCAAATTTCTTTTCATTTTATCTGATTTTACACAACATTGCCAAAAATAACATAAATACCTTGAGAGATCTTTTAGGAACTCCGACATCAGCTGAAACAGACTAACGAATGCAAGACAGATCAATCCTTATTCAGTTATAACAACCACGAGAGATGCCTTTATGCAATTCTGTAGTGATGCACCAAGATGTATCTTTTCAATGTCAGTCTGAAAGCAAGTATAGATATTTAAAAATGAATGTGATTGATGGTTTTTGCTCTTTATGTGTCTTGACTCAAAGTGCTTGGTGGTACGATGGAAGACCATTTACAGCAAGTGCCCATTATGGAAATAGTAAAAAGCCATAGGTATTTCTGTCTAGACAGCACTGTATCACTGCGGTGGTTGTATTCTCTACAGATTTGCTGATATATGGCTTAAAGCTGAGCCAGCAGTGTCTAATGCCCTTTTCTCTCTCTCTCTCTTCCATGTGCTGTCTCCTCTTTTGTCCTGCCAACATTCAACCAGGTAAGGCCGCTCCCTTTACTTTAATCTTTCTCCCTCATAATGGCCTTGGTTTTTTTTTCCTCCGCTTTGTTTCTCCAAACCATATGTGCCTACACCATCCCCCACCCCCTTCATACCTTTTAGGATCACTCCACCTGTAGAAGTAAATGGTGGCCTATGATCTTCTGACTTACATGTCCAGCATGTGATTGAGGTTTCAGCTTAGCACTCTATCTGGTTTTTACTTTAATGCTGCTAATATGTGTGTTAGTGATTAGTAGTGATTAGTTTTACACCTTGCCAACAGATTCATTTTATGCACTAATTATATCAAAAATGGACTTCCTACATTTATGGTCTTTATTTGCTCCAATTAGCTCACTGTAATTTTTATGGTAAGCCAGTATCTTTAAATCTGACAAGCTTCTGCATAGAAAATTATACAAAATTGTGGTAATTTCAGAAGGGAAAAGGATCTTTCTTTTATTTGTTTCTACAATACAGTTTCTAAATTTTGTTTTAAAATATGCACTTTAGCTTGTACAACAGTTTCCACTGAAGAGTGAAATACTTTGTTTTGACACTACTTCATAACAGGATTTGGTACATTTAGGTATAAAATTAAAAATAGACATTAAAATAGACACAAAGCCTGGTGCTCTCGTACAGCAACTCATTGCCTGAACCTTTTGCCTAACTGTAGCTAAACTGTTCTGATGTTTAGTCCACTGGATGGGCTATCAACAGAAGAGGCCTTTGAGTGTGTCTGGGGATTTGGTGCTGTTATCAAGAAACTTCCCAGAAGGATGTTTTTTTTTCATGCATATTAAAAGATCCCCTCAGTCACAACAAGGTCACTAAGTCTGTCATTATTGCTCCCAGATGACGGAGATGTCCTTTCATGTGTTACCCACTCAGGGCCCTTCCCTTCCTGTTCCAGCCCAAGTCAAGCCCCCACTCCCTTTAGCTCCTGCTGCTAAACTTCTGCCAAAATATGGGCTATAGATGTGATAGAAAATCAGTTAGATGCAGTCTAAGGCATTTTATGTAGCCACGGCATTAACCGGCTTGTCAGTAGAGGCCAAAATATTGCTGAAGTTGTATGAAACATTTCTTTTTCACTGCACAACTTGACTTGAAAGATGTTGGCTGCTGGTGCTAGTTAGCATTAGCATGTAAGAGCCTTACGGTGTGCTGCAGCCTTATTGAGAAACAGTAGAGGCTTTGTGCATCGTAATAGGATTTTAATGCCGTCTTCTTGTGGCTCAGAGGAGATTTGTGCAGATTAAATTCCAGACCAGTCTTGTGAATTCAAGCAGCTTTTAAGAATAAAAACACCTGAGACCCTAAGAAGCCAAAAAAAAAAACAAAAACAGAGTTGAAGTGCGTTGCGTGCCTTTGATGTTTTGTAGCTCCATTCAGAGCTGTTTGTACCCTTTTATTGTCTCCCAGACTTACTGATTGATTGATGGTGAGTTGCTCTGGTTTGTAAAGACAGAAACTACCATGTTTGATGTGGCAGGCCCAGCTACTCGCCCTGTTTGGTGTGGGATTTCTTCAGGCTTTTAAATGGAAGTGGCCTCTACAATGGCCACATCATGCTGCTGTGTGAGGGACAAAACACCTATCAGGAGTGGTCACGCCTCATCATGGTCCCTGTTAAAGTGGGAGGTCCTGTTGTCACTCATTGCAGAACCCACATCTTGTCCTTCATAACATGCTTTAGAGGAGGAAGCTTTAAAATAGCCTCTTTTTAACTTTCTGGTCAAGTTTAACATCACAGATCGTGTTGTCCTCTTCTATCTGTGCTTTATGAAATGCAGTGGACCAGGTTTTATGTGTATGTGTGCATCCTTTTATGCCTATGTCAGGAAGTTTGTCAAAAACTGTAACACCACTTCAATCTTTGCCACCATTTCACACACTGTGGGGTGCCTCCAACTTGAAATGGGAGCATCGAGTGGAGTGTGTCTGAAGTGGCTGGAATGCTGAATTCATATCCTCCTACATAATGAGATTTAAGAGGTGGCCTTCTAAGGTAGGAATTTCAACTGGCTTCCTGTAGGGATGGTCATTTTTAAATCAAACCATGACCAGTTGTTTTGGTAGCTAAACCTACATAACCTACATAACCTTTGGTGAGCTAAATTTGAGTCTTTATGCTGACATAATCCTAAAAACCTTATAGACACCAAAGAGTAGGAAGTCAAATTTGTAGAATTTTTAGTTCTAGGTGTGTTTTACAAATGTGTGTTTTGTATAAAATACTAGAGATGTGGGGTATAATCTGTTCTTTTGATGCATGATGGTCAGCCCAGACAGAATGTTCACAGTACACTTGTTATGGCTTGTAAAATTAAAGTCCAACCTTTCTTTTCTTACTAATGCTTTTGACACTTTTAAGTTAGTTTACTGTGCATTCTCTGGTTGGTCCCTGATACACTCTTAGCTGTAACATAGCTACCTACACAGCAAATCCAGGAGGCCCAGATTAACACTGTCAGATTTGATTTCAACACTTTTAAAGTGTCTATAAAGTGTCTTTTAAAGTGTTAATTTAACTCTTTTTGGAGAGTTGGTACCTTAACTCTTATAAAGTGTCAAATATCAAATCTGCTGGAGTTAATAATTTAACACTTACTAACACTAATTCAGTGTTAGATTTTAATATTAACTCTCACAGAGTACTTCTTTT
>NC_051437.1:24660580-24746070 GCF_001649575.2 Kryptolebias marmoratus
ACCTCTAGATTTGATACGTAAACACTTTGTTTTAACACTGGATTTTAACTACTAATAATATACATCCCAGAGTTACATAAACAGAATGTGACTCTATAAGTGTAAAATTAACTCTGCTTTTGCACAAAGTCTGCTAACACCAAAACATTTAACACTTTTGAATTTGCTGTGTACGTTTTTGTGGGCATGCATGTGCATAAAAAGCTGCATGCCTCTTTGCCTCACAGTGACAGGCCCTCTGGGACACCCGCCTATTTCATGATACATGTGTGCGGGTCTCAGTGTGAGATTGTGTGGGCAACTTGAGCCTTTTCACGTGGCAGTTTTAGTCCCATCCTGCCCATTCAACCATAAGGACTGATTCTCCTGAGACACACATGCACACACAATACCTCTCTCAAACACAATCCCAGCATGGACGACTTCCGACATGGGACTTCTCTGGCATTTTCCCAAATCCTCGGTTCACAGCTAAATAAGAAAACAAAGTACTCCATGAACTTCAAAGCTGTTAAAGTGTATCAATCTTTGTGTTTGAGGAAAAAAGAGAGAGAGAAAAGCACACCTTTTCACAGAGCTGAGATGTCAGGTAGGAATGATGCAGACACCTAAAGAGAATAGATCAGATAAGTTTATACAAGTATGAAGCTGATCTTGTGTCAGCCTGTGCCTACATTCCTCTTTTTCTCTTTCTGTCCCTGATTCTTTGATGATGTGCATGTGTAAATACTATTTCTGAAGATAAATTTAACATGGCTGACAAAACTTTCTCAAATGTGGTTCTTATATGTTTGAGTTTAACTGTGCTCAACACTAAATAGGCTGCTAATGTCATTTTAATCATGGGGTAATAGCCTAATAATGAGCTGGCAATAATTATCATTTGCCTAATGGGCATAGCTTCTTACTAATCACTTGGACATGGATGTGGATTTCAGACTCTTGCTTTTATTACAGTTATAATCCAACTATTTTTTTCAACTCCTTTGGTAAAGAACTTTTGCCTCAAGTTAAAATATTTAATCAGACTGACTTAGATCTTGCCAAAATGAGTGCAACAATCAGCAACTAAAACTGTTCTTGATAAAAACTCATAATTAAGACATGGTGTGTTTGAAAAGTTACATATTTATCTACACAGTCAGCAGGAACAGGTGAAGATGTAGCCAGGATGAGGGTAACATAAAGCTATCGCCTCACAGTAAGAAGGTTTGAGCCTTTCTGGGTGAAGTTTGCATGTTCCCCCCATACTGTATGTTTGTGTTTTCTCTGGGTACTCCAGTTTCCTTCCACACACCAAAACATGTATGTTAGGTTAATTGGTAACATATGTGTGAGTGAAAGTGTAAATGGTTGTTTGTCTTGTTTGTATCTGTGTGGCCCTGTGATGGACTTGCGACCTGTCCAGGGTTTACTCCACCTTTTGTTTTGCACAGTGATTGCTGGAGGTTGGCTCCAGATCCTCCGTGACCCTGCAAGAAAAAGCGGGCAAAGAAAATGAACGAATGGATGGAAAACACTTTTTATAAGAATTCTCCCTGTTGTTTTTAAAGTTGCACATTTTTTCATAGGTTCATTTTTGAAAGCTTTACTAAAAATTGTTTGACAAACAGCTCCTAGTAAAAGCTTCATATTGAAAAGTCGTACATTAAGTGGTCCACCTGTCGTCATCTCTAACTGTGCCTGTCATCACATGGTAAAAATATGAACCTTGAGACTCCTTGCTAATGTTGAAGTACTTGGTGCTCTGACATCTTGGGAAGACGTTCAAAGTTTAAATCTTCCTGTCAGCTGCAGTGTCCTTGAGTGAGATGCCGTTCTCTCTGCTGTTCTGTGACATGCTCTGACTCTTTCAAGCCCTTCAGGAAAAACAAAACCCCAAAAATCACATGCCAGTTATATAAAGTTCATCTTTGTGTTTTTACTGTACACTGGGTTTTTTTTTATGCCGGCAGCTCCACAATGCAGCCTGTCTGTCTCTGTTTTAGTAAATCGATGGATTGTAGTTTCTCCATTGTCCCCCCTGTGGACACTTAGCATGAAACCTAACTCCTTAACTCTCAAAATGCCTTAACCAGATGGCTGCTGCAAAGCTATCATGCTCTGAATTCCTCTTTGCCCATTTCTCAAAGTCTCGCAACTCCTCTTTCACTTTGTTTTATGTCTGCTTTTAAGTCCAAGATGTGATGCTAATAGACAAGTTACAAACACACAACACAAACCACCAGCAGTGATTACAATGGTTGGAGGTTTGTCTATAAAAAAAATCTCACCTCGTGAAAGGCTGGGTGTGGAGGGAGGTGTTTGTGTGTGCATTAGGAGCCCCGTCTCTGTTTTTCTCATTCACTTTTCAGCAAGTTACGTCACATTGGGAGAGGTTACTGTTGGTTGGAAATCTGGTGAATGGATGCACAAACAAATACAAGCACGGCTTTCCATGTGGACCTTGTCATGCCAGCCAAGCTGTTATGAGTACGTGCTTGTCTGGAGAGGAGGGCCCTGGCGGCATCCCTTGGTTTCCCTGTGGGAACATAGGTGGCCATTGTTGAGCCCTCAGAGTGTTGGGCAGATGGGAGTGAGTTGCTGACGTAAAACTGGAAAGATGCCCATAAATACTGGGGTAATGGGGCTCAGTGGTGTGTGTGTGTGAGATCTCTAGGGCTTTACCCTCACCCAACAAGCACCCATCTCAGCTGTCCTCCTACATCCCTCCTCTTCTTTCCATATTTAATAATTGAATTATCTGTGCGAAGATTTTGCTGTAAAGTCCTCATTCCTGTGTCACTGTGTTTTGAAGAGAATCCACCAATTTATTTGAAATTAGTGTGAAATGGCTAGCAGAGTGTTAATGGCTTCCAGTTATTCACAGTCTTCTTTTGAAAACAGCAGAAAAACTCAGGTTATTTTAATATTTTTTTATATTAGTTTGAACAATCACTGCTCACAACCCAGCATAAGCTCTGTCTGGGTTCTTGTTTTAATTAAAAATTCAAGGCAAATAAGAAAACAATTGCTGGTACATTTAAATAGAGGCACAGTTAGTTCATACTGCTAGGTTCAGAATATCATAACATTTATTTAGAATTTAGAACTTCAAAATACTTATGGCAGTCACAGAACAAGTTTGTCATTTTTGTGTTAAACTATGAGAAGTTTATGAGGACTTTAAGAGCAACGGAAGTCATAAATGTACCTGTGTGTTAGTGCTCTTGTGAAGTTACACACAGCTGCCCAATAGTCAAACTAAAACATTTTATTTGAAAGACTACAGATGTCAGCTTGGCTTGCATCATGCAGGACAGTCATATTAGTGGTTTCAGCTTCATATTTATCTTTTCTCTTTATTCGAAAGAAACGACCCTGACACAAAACCTGATGGTAAATGGCTCGAGACCGTCAGCTCTCTGTCTTGTTCTTCCCTGTCATTTTTTATGTTTTTTTAACAACTGTAAGAACTGGCTGCCAAGACTAATGGATCATTGCTATTCTTGACTGTCTGCTGCTGACCGGTCAATCAGGAATCTGATGGATGTTAAATAAAGCTGTGGTTACTCCACATGCCTGCTAAATGCCTTGGACTGTGGCCAACTCTGAACTTTTATTGCTGCAAAGGCTGGCTATTAAAGACTCAGTTTATACTATTAGTTCAGGGTGGTGGACCAGTTCATCGCTGGTTTTAATTTCTATACAGAATGAGTTTCTCATATTCATTCACATTAAATGCTTCTTTATTGTATGTATTACTTCCCACTTAATGCTTTCAATAATAGTTAACTTTCTCTAACTGCAGGTGATCACATTAGGTTAATTTGTGGCACAAACTATTTTTTTTGTTAATTTTTGTGTTTGCAGTTTGCACTGTTTTGAGTGCAACAAGCCAGCTTGCTAGCCAACAAGATGCTGGTAATTTAAAATCCTGGGTACGTAAAATGCAGCCGCATGCCTTGTTGGTCGCAGCATCGCAAACTCTCAGAAATTAGACAGACTGCAGTGGAAAAATTTGCATATTTTCTTGCAATTTCGAGTCACCAAATAGTCTCCAACAGTTGCAGCCCAGTGAGATGTTGGCTTTAAAGACTGTTATGCAACATATCGCTTCTGATTGCTCAGCAGTTTATCAACCAATTTAATGCCTGAATACAATGTCTTGATGTAAATAAACAAACATTACATTAAGCTCATTTACTGTGAGACTGAGAAACATTTCTGAAAAAATTTTTCAAAAAATCATAGTAATATTCATACTATAATGAAGATGAAGATTAAACTGACAGAGTTCTTCAAAAAACCATAAAATCAATTTTTATCCTATTTAGTAAGTGAGCAAAAAATTAGCAACAAATCGAGACCCAGGACTTTGAGTGGTTACTATATATCTATCAAAACTGTTCATTTTTTTCATTTCTTTTTGTTACTGTTCCTTTCTTTTTCTTTCTTTTTCAAGGCTTTATTTTGGTTAGAACTAAACACGTCCTTATTTTATTGAGAACTTATTAGGAAAATAATCATGGAGCAAATTAGTTTTGTCGACAAATCATTACACAATCAATTAATGAATCTAAACAGATAATGAATAATATAACTTTCTATGAGCAGATAATAAAAAGGTGCTTTACCCTGAGAGTAGCTCAAAGGCTATTAATCTCAGAGCCATTAGCACGGCTCACAGCTAACGAACACTTCCTCTCACCATCAGTCTCCGGGCTTTCAGCCTTGCTGAATCTGTAGATCAAATAGTTCCTGCCTGCACACCTGCTCCAACCACTGATGATGGTGTCAGGGGATAAACCCACACATAAACACACAACCACAGAAATACTTGCACACACGCCCTTCTGTTTTTAAGCCCCAGGCATGGCTGTTCAACACACCAACAGAAGCTCAATTTCGGAGGCAGCATGTTGATTACAGCATCCAATTATTCATGATCTGATTATTCTGTGATGTTATTAAATCTGCCCAGAGACAATTACATTGATTATATATCCCTCTTTTGCTAGATTATACAGGAGGCTGGCCATGTTCACTAATAGTGTTATCTGCTTATAACTATAGATTTCCCTGGAGGAAAATAATTATATTTAAGTGGAATTTTACTTTAAAAGGCCAAAAGGAGGTTTGTTATTAAAATATTCTTTATCTGGTGAGTAGAGATGAGCAACCAGATGCAAGAGGTGGATGAAAAAAAAAAAAAAACTGTTTATCATTATAAATTATACAGAACTAAATGTGCTGCTGAATGGGAACAAATGGGTCCAAGGAGGAGGAGACAGAACTACGACACACACAGTGATCTAACCAGAGATTATACCAGGGATGATCTTTTAGTAATTAACTTTAAATAAATGACTTAATGAGGAGCAGGTGAGTGGTAAATTGTAAACAAACTCATCTTTAAACACAAGGAAGTAGTGGTCAAAAGTCTCTTGGAATAAAACAGGAAATGGTTCACAGAAACTAGAGAACTAAAAATAAAAAAAAAATATCACAAAGTCAAACTCAATGGATAACAAAACTAACAAACCATGACAATTACAGTAAAAAAAATAGACATAAAAGGTTTTTTGATTTGGCTTACTGTATGTGTACAAATTAGGGAAATCAATTTAGATTTAGTAAAGGTAGAATGTTAAACAGTTTATTTACGCAACACAAACTGCACTGGGTTTGTCTACAATAACAAAAAAGTAATACTCATAAAAGGTTTAATTGCAAGAAGTGTCCTTAAGGGAACAAAAAATAATAACTTAACTGATATCTTTTCATAGGCACGTTTTACTGGTTGAACTAGATTTGCTAAAACTCCATTCTATCATTTTATTATTAAGAAATTATAAATTGTTCTTTTTTTGAATTATCATATCTGAAATGCAAATCGTGCCACAGCTTGATTCTTTTATTGTATTTTTACTATTATCATAATATTGATGTGGGATGAGAAAACTCTAAACTTTGATAGTTTTGTTTTTAGTCTGATTAACTGTAGACACAATCAGATCTTGGCTTGTGCTGAGCATATTAATGCAAACATCTGTTTTCACTGTCTAATAAAGTGTTTTCATTTTGAAAGCAAATTTGGGTCTTTTCCATGTTTCTGTCTTGAGAAACAGTTGGGAGTTTATTTGACTTGGACCCAGTAATTTACTGGATTGATGCTTTTGTGTATTTTCAACTTAAAGCAGTTGGTGTATTTACCCATTATGACTAAAACAATGGCCAATAATGATGACATTTTTGTTGCATGGATGTAACAAGTGACTCTTTTCCAGGTGTTCATAATTCTTTTATTATGGAATTCAATCTTGGTGATGTTAGGCAATAGGAGGTTTAAAAATTAGCCAGTAATGGTAACATTCAGTAATTTGAAAAACAACAAGTTACCAAGTCTTCAATTTGTCTCGTGGCTCCTATTGTTTAGATAATAACAGACTTCAGAGCAAGAGGAAGCTTCCAGAGATTGATCTCCTGACACTTGCATCATGTAGCAAAAGTTCTGCATCAGTCTGCATCAGTAAATCTGTCATATGTGTTATTAGTTTAAGTGTCACGTCTTCTGTCAGCCTCTGTTATTATTCATTTGTTCTGGTTGCATGTTTCAGAAGGGCCTGTGGACAGGCTTGTCTGTAGGAGAACTCATTTTGAAGGCTCAGATTCCATCTTTGCAATAGTTTACGACTCCGACGGCCGGATTTCGTGGCTGAATGAACACCGCTGATGTGAAATCAAACAGATCAGTCATTGGAGAGGTTAATTTCTCATCTGCTGCTGGACAAAAGTCCATTTTCCTTTTTAGATTGGGTTTTGTTGCTTCTGTTTTTAGCCTCGGCTGCCTTTTGTTTTGGGTGAAGAAGCTGAGAGGTGAAATCATTGTGGCAGAGGTCCGTCAGTTCAGCAGTTCTGTGCCGCTGGGGTTTATAGTTTCTATCACATCTAATGACATTTCTTCAGATGTGCCTTTAAAGAGATTAGAGTGTTCTGACTTTTTGTACTCTTCTCTGACGGTCACCAGCTCCTTTGTGACCTGGAAAAGAAAAATCAGGTAAAGATAATGGTTAAATATTTACAAATCAAAAAAGGGATTAAAACCCATTATTATCCCCTGCCACTAAAAGGCAGGTGATTATGCCCTTTTGTTACCAAAATAAATTAAGAACCATTTGGCAAAATTTAAAGATACCTGCATAAAGTTGTCACTGGATGTACATCTACAACAATACACTTTTGGAGTCAATCTAATTTAAGATGGCCACCGCAGCCTTTAAAACCTTAAATCACATAAGTGGTTGCAGCTTAATTTGTTTTATATGTACTAAGCTAAAATTTGGTGAGGTTGTAGTCGAGACTGATCCCCAGCACACATTCTGAGGCCTAACAGATTGATCAAGATCTTATTCTTGATCTTGAAGTTTTGCCATTAAGTATTTGGAGGCAGCCTTGGTTGTCTGTTAGCCAAATATCTCATGAACCACTTGACAGCTTTTAATCAAACTCTCAGGAAATAAACATTAGATGTATATCTACAGCTGATAGATTTTTGGAGCCAACCCAATTCAAGATGGCCACCAGGTCCCAACTGACTTTAGGAAACACAAAAATAGCTATAACTGAGCCATTTCTACAGATATTGAGCTAAAATTTAGCATGGTAGTAGCTGAGTCGTTCTCAACACAGACTCTGAGCAGTGATACATTTCGCAAAAAATCACGAGATTTCACATCATGTCTTTGAGAAGGTTTGGCCAAAATGGTTACAATTCCACCTTTTCTCTATAAAATGATCTTAGTTTAAAACTTTGGCATGAAATGCGGTGGGCGATATGCATTCCCTGAAGGAATACTAGGGCTTTAATGTTTATTTGTTTTCAAATCAATCGAGGAGCTAAAACCTATTATTTTTGTACCTTTTATCATCAGAACATGCATCAATTAACTTTTCGTTTGATGTTTTTCTGTGCACTTCAGCTGAAAGTTTAAGACACAACTTTTGCTTCTCTCCTGTGTGTTTTTATGATGATAATGAAAGTTTTAACATAAGGAGGAACGGAGGCGGCCCAGATGAGCCCTCTGCATTTATATTCAATGCAGGTTTGTTGAAGAGCTTACCGTAGCCAGCCAACACTCACAGGAAGGTTTCTCATCAGCTCAGAACACTTAAAACGATTGCTTTCCTGATGACCCGAAATGTGTGGGAGTCTGAGATGAAAGGATGTACAAAAAAAGGAGAAGTGGTGAGGAGGGTGAAAAGGACAACAAGGAAGAATACAGCAATGAGGATAAAGTAAAGGTGGTGGTTGGTGATGCTGATGTTTCTACCTTTGATGATTTTCAATGGTTTTTTAAATTTTGCAAGTTATGATCCGACTGCCCTTTAAAAACTCAAACACCAATGACACAGAACCCCAAAAAACTTTTATTTAAATTGCAGTTTTTTAAAAAAGTTGAAGTTGAAAAAGAATGAAAATAAAACCTTTCACAGCCCATACTTGCTTTAGCAGAAAAATTAATGTACAGGTATCATCCAAAAATATTCTACTGCGAGGAGCATCCTCAGGTTAACGTGTTGCATGAATGTATTACAAGGATCGGATTACACCGAGTCAGTCGACTGCTTAATGAAGTCTCTTTCATTTTTGAGAGGGAAAAGAGGTGGATGCACTTCATTAACCTTACTAACCACAGCACACTCACACTAACTCACACATCCAAGGAGAGCGAAAAGGCACAGGCCACACTGAGGGCGGAAGTGACTGAAGCACATGCCAGGCAAGATGAAGATGGATGGCAGCCTTTTCACTGGGTGCTTCATCTTAGCCCACACAAGACAAAAGCAGCAGCTTTGTCTGAATCGTGTTTTACTTTTTCACTAAGACACAATGTGTAACGACTAATGAGCCTGACACTTATGGATATTAATGACACAGCAGATTTGGGTGTGGCTCATTTAGTAAAAGTATAAACAATTCCTGTTGTTAAACTTAAGTTGTAATATCTATTTCAGTAAATCATGCAACTTATGCTTAAAGGGTGACATATTAGCATAGCAACATTAATCAACATTTTATTATTGTGTTACATTCTATACACAGTATTGATTTGTACTTGAACAGAAGTAAAATGTGTTTTAAATAATTTTCATATGATTGTGACTCATAAGATCAGATCAAAATCCAAAAAGAAAAGAAAAGAAAAAACAAACAAATCAGAATTGGAACCATATTGCTTCACTTTATGGGGCTGTTCAGACCTTCCACTTTATTCGTTTTGGGTAAAAATGCCAATAGGCAGCAGATTTCACACCTTGCTGTTAAAAAAAACAACACAGGGTCATCTCAGTGTCCTAGTAATTTATTATAATTAATAAAACCTCAATAAAACCTATTTTTATTCAGCATGATTCTGTTAAACAGTTCATTAAAAACTATTAGCTGGTACACACATCCCCCAAAACAAACATAAAAAGCTGTATCTTCAAAATATTCCCATTGATGGTTTAATTGTCTTTAATTAACTGGCTGATGAAGCTGAGTTCCCTCACCCCACCTGAGTCGACCAGGTAATAATTCTGCTTTTTGTGTGGGGTCACATCCGTTCAGTAGGAGGTCCTGCAGTTTGGCTCAGGACAGATTGTGTTCAGACTACCAAACAACTCTGAAGGCAGTTATCTGTGCACATTGAGGCCGTTCAGACCTGTAATTAGCACTTTCTGATTGCAAACAAATCGCTCTGAACAGAATTTCGCGACAAATCTGAACAGCCAGTAAAAGACAGGATCAACTTTATTGTATTAGAGATGAGAAATGGGAAACAATATAAGTCTGGAGCAGGACGATCTCTTATGTATCACACCTCATGAATTGTCCATAAAATTTACCAGCAATATTCTACCAGCTACTGAGGCTCAAAACCTCAAAAGTATTTCCTGATTTCCATTTTCTTTCCAAGATAGGTTATCTTTTATTATTTAGCTCATAAGTCTCTAATGTAACAAAATATTGATTCTTATAGGAGTTAGGGTTTAAAAGCTAAATTGTCCTTTTTTTTCTTGTAAATTATCTCTTTAAATCTCAGATATTATTAAAGCATTTTCTTAGAAGTAACCAATCATGTCATGTTATGATGCATGTCATACTATATTAGATGCTTGTTTTAGATGACTGCTCTCATTGAATGATCCTTTTAGTTTGAGTTGAGTTCAACGCCGATGTTTTTATGTAATAAGCATTTCTTTAGTTTGGAGTCTAACAGCCTTTCGTTTCCAATTTGCATCACTTAGAATCCTGACCGGACCATCAGCAGACATTTGCCTTTCTAATCCACCAGGCTGCTCCTTATTAACCAGCGCACTGATCTTGCAGTCTACCCTGCTCGTGGGCGGGTATGAATCAAATTATAATATCCCTCATCTGCCGAGTGCCTGCACACGTCAGTAGCCAAGGACGTAGCGCTTCTCAATTACTGTCCTCTGCATGTCCTCTGCCTGCTGGCATCGATCATCTGTTCAGATCTCTCACGACTGGAGACAAGTTTGCCTGATTCTATCTCAGTGATCTGGCTCTTTTTTTATGTGTGGTTTTTGATAATTCTGCCCTTGTGGTGCCTGGGTTATGGCCTCTGTCTTCCTCTGATTCTGAATATATCAATCTACTTACAAATTCACTTAGCTGTTAATTGACCAAATTAAAAGCCTTTTCCTTGAGCAGTGAGAGCTTTAAGAGCCATTAATGAATCGCCTTTTTTTGCTAACAGCAGGGTCGGCTGTGTGTCTGATTAGAGGTGGCGATAGTGAAAGATGGGGTATCATTTACTTTAAGTGGGGGTAGGCCAGAGGATGCAGTGATGTCATTTATGGCAGCAGGAAGCATAGCTGGTCTCCATGCTTTATGAGAGGTTGTGTAACTTTTCATTTCTCTGTCTTTTTGACTTTGATCAGTCCAACATTAACTGCTGGGTGAAATTACTCTGCTGGACCCATCGGGGAGGCACGACTATGCCAAGCCTTGCTTAGAAGTGGGCTCATGGTGGTAATCCACATGATGAATGTGTCTGGAACAGAACCTTCAATACATAGCTGTCAAGGAAGCTTTGATAAACTTCTTAAAAAAAAGATGGATTGTTTTAAAAGTAACCTAATGTCCTTTTAAAATCTAGGATTTATGGTCTTTTGTTCTTCTTCTTTAGAGCTGTTTGAAGGCTGCACCTCATTGTCTTTAGCACCCTGTATATCAAAAAAATGTCAACTTATTTGACTAATTATGAGTGCTTTCTCCACTGCAAAATATAGAAGGGTGAGTGTTTGTGCTTGCATTCATGAAAGCTATGTAGTCAAGTTGAGAGATTATTCTTTGTCCTACCTTTAACATTGCTGTGTTGCTTAAACAATGTTATCACTTATAAAGATGTTAACTATCAACATCTCTGCATAGCCAAGCTTAAGCAGCATTTCAGTAGGGAAGAGAGTCACAAAAGCAGTTTTTGAGTTTTTATTTGGAAATTCATGTTCTTTTCTGAATAAAAACGATTATTTCATGGTCTGTTGTGAGAATGGATTGGGTTTATAATAATGAGGAATATTTGTGCATAAATTGCTATAATTTTATTGATTTTATTGAAGATAAAAATGGAATTAGTTAACGGAAAGTCATAATGCTTTATTCTTTTGATGCTTAACTCCCAAAACTTTCAGTTTAGTTTAATTTACAGGGACTCCACACACATAAAAAAGCACTATACCCTTAAGAGGAGATGCATTTTTTTCTTCTTTTGAAAACTGTGGCAGTTAAACAAAAACAAGAGTTTGTTGGTAATACATGCAAAAATATTCAATTTAATTATGGCTCATATATAGGAAGTAAAGTTGATTGACGCTGTAAGAATATTTAAAACTTGTAATCAGCACACCTGTTCTTTTAACTTCCTGTGTATTTTTATTGTCCCGATGCTCTTTTCTGCATTAGTCAGTTCCTGATGTTGACATGGTCTCTTCACCAATGTGCTCCTGTGGTTTCTTGAGTCCTGTCCAATCAGCAAATAAAATGATTATTTTTATCACTAAGAAAGTTGCCTTTTGTGTCTGCATGGGTTTTCAAGTCTTTCTGATACAAAATGATCTACAGTAAGTGACGTAAAAGTAAAACTCTTCTGTCTTTGAAAGAAAAAAAGTCCTGTTTCTTGTGGAATAGATGTACTTGTTTTTGTTTCCTCTGCAGTTGAGAAGCTTCATTTAACAGGTGAGAATCAGTTTTTCAGTTTTTAGATTCCAGTTTAGTTTGTGCCTTGTAAGGATGTAGTTTGGGTCTCCGTTCACCTTGATGTTGCTCCGTCTGAGGAGAAACATTCATCTCTGACTACAGTTAGAATGTCAGGAATGTGGGGTCTGTCCTCCTCACACCTCCTCTTACTGTCATCAGTTTCAGGGCTCCAGAGGAGGACTGCTGAGTTTTGGTCCCTCTCAGATCAGGACAGACAGTTGCACTGAGAATGTCAGGCAGGGAGTGGGAGCATTCTGCTCAGATCAAGGACAGCACTCCCTTCCTAGCAAGGAGTCCAGTTTACGCTGTCTGCTTGATGACTTGGAGAAAAGAAATATCAGCCTTGGAGTTGTCTGGAGGGACAATTGTTTACATACGCCAACATAATCGTCTGGGACTCATAATCTGTGCTGTCAGATGAGTTTTTGTCCTACCAAAGGTTTTGTAAAGGCGATTTCCCAACTCTTCTTCTTAGAACTCAAAGAAGGCAGTGTTTGAACCAAACTGGTAAAATCCACCTCATGTTGAAGCATCAGTTTTAACTTCGGGGCAGCATTGGCTCATTCAGTCTGCCCTGCCTGTCTATCTTGGTGTCTGCTTTGGGGTGTTAAATCTCCTCCCTCAAACCAAATTAATCAAGGCAGGCCCACAGAGGAGCTGCAGATTTGCATGGCATTACACTATTGTGAACGATTCTGCTTGATTGAAGGGGGGCCTCATCTTCTATATATATATATATATATATATATATTATATATATATATATATATATATATATATAATCACATTGCCTCTGTGCTGCATATGCAAATGACTCATCATAAAGTTTAAGTCATTATCGCTCTGAGATTACAGTCTAAACTTCAACAGTTTCTTATGGTTCCAGTCTAGAGTCACACTAGTAAATCTGATTAACTGGTGAACTTTTAGCAAATTCCTCGATATTAGGATTGGCAGAGACAGTAAAACTGTTGGGATGACCTCATCAGTTAGTTTCCCATCACCACAATGAAAATAAGCAAGCCAAGGTTATTCTTCTGGAGAGCAGTTGTTTGGCAAAGTCCACTAAGGCCACGTAAATTAGGGTGACGTGAATGATGTGTTGCAGGAGGTAAACAAGTACCAAAGGAAACCTTTCTTTTTCTTCCCCTCTGGCCCATTTCTCAGCCTCTATTTATTCAAGTTGTTGAGAAAAGGAGGGGACGGTGAAGGGGTTGTATACACTTCACAGCTGGAAACCGATAGAACTTTTTTACATCCCACAGTGTTCTGTGTGTGAGAAAATGCACAAGTCGGACCAAGTCCTTCAAAAAAAAAAAAAGCCTCCACCCCCTTTCTCCACCTTTCCCTATTTCTAGGCCTTACTTGAGAGTGACCATAAACTCCCAGATTCATTGGCTGAATCTTTAATACATGTGTTTATAATCCAGGATATGGAAAGGTTGCCTGATGTCAGCTATCAGTTTACAAGCAGAATACAGTTATTATTTGCAACTGTGTGTTGAGAAATAGTTGACTTTCTAAAATTCTTATGATTTAGGCAGATACTTCCAGTCATAACTGTTTGGACACAGCATGAGATGCTGACTGATTATTCCAGTAACAGACTAACTTGCCAGAAGAAAAGAAATTTAAAAGGTTTATGGGTAAAGCGGTGTGAAAACCAAGGAGGCATTTAAAAAAGTACAATAGAAGTATAAGAGGAGTAAGGGATGACACATTTTTCTTCCGGCCTGTAAAATGCTTCCTTTTTGAGGAGGGGGAGTCTTTTGAGTTGGACAGTATGCCTACAAAAGGGAAGGGGGGTTCTTTTTTATGCAGTCAGCTTACAACAGAGTGGCAAACAAAGACCCCAGTTCCGTTTTAAAAACACACAGATTCTGACCAAAGCCTACATTACTGTTCATCATTAAACCACGTTTTTCTTTGCCTTTGAACGTAAAGTCTTCATCCACTTTTCAGTAACCTAAAATAACAGTTTATCTGCTGAAGTGATTAGTTTAAAGCACAATTTATCTGCTTTCTTTGTGTATATACTGGCCCTGATGAGAACCAAGTTTGGTTACAACTAATTAATCAAACATGCCATGTAAAATAAAATTAAAAATTCTTACTAACTACCTTTTAAGTTTCCAGTATAAATTTGAGTACAAATCCTTTTTTTATTTAAAGGGAAAAGTCTCATCTGCAACTTAAAGAAGTGAGTGTACCTGAAGCATCAAAAGAGGACCTATGTGACACTAATAAAGGATCTAGCAGCATTTCAAAACCTGCAATAATTATACCATAAAATGATTACTTTGTTGATTAACTTCTTAGTGTAAAGCACTATCTTATTGAAATGTTTTTTTAAAATCATAATGCAATGCAAAACATCAATAATTTCATTTTGCATACTTTTTTGACAATTTATTTATAAATTTGAATTGTCTTCAAATTTAAATGGCCTGACCTTCATCACTGGAAGTGAGAATGAATTATACCTTTCCTGTCATGCCTGACCCTTTTATGTGAAGGCAGCAGTGCAGCAGAATTCTCCTCCGTTTCAGTTTCTTTTTCTCTGAGATAAATACCACCAGCTCTTGGAAGACCAGGGAGGTAATATTTCACCCTAATTGTGTGTTTGCAAACAGCACTGGTCTTTGAGAATTGGATGATTTTATCCATTGTAGTAATTACACAAATTTGAGTGCTTTTTTTTCTCTAAATTAATGTAATTTCTCATTTAAATGTAGGGAAACTACAAGTACAGAAAGGCGCTTTTTGGTTGACACAGTTTGAGGTGCAAATCTCCCTTTGCGGTGTCTTTGAGAATTAGTCAAATGCACAAAATCCTAATTTGCACTTACAAAAGCAGTGCAATCCGTCGGTTTATTCATGCATCAGTGTTGTAACAATGAGCAGAAGTTTGGAAAATATACGTAGCTACCTTCCACAACTGGTTACTAAAGAGTTTTTGTGTTAGTACACATTCATGTGTGCTAATTTTGGTACCAGCGACTAAAAATGCTCACAACCATTCTTTTTTGATTGTGCATCCATGTGTGCATTTAAGGAAGTCCTGTGACCAGCCACATCCCCCTACCTTCCCCCTTGTTTTTCCCCTGACACGAATCCTTTAGAACCAACACACTCTGAACTAAATGAATTCCCCCCTCTCGCTCACCCTTAATCACATTAGCCTAAGTAATATGGGAACGCCAGGCCAGACACACACTCCCCCCTTCTCTCTCTCTGTCTTTCAGCCCATATAAGTAGTCACTCCTCCTGAGCGTTTAGTTGTCTTAAGCTTCATCTTTGGATAATAGACCATTTGCTCCCCGAAAGACCCCAGTTTAGAATAAGGAGGATCAAGACGGGAGTTGTGAAAGCAGGATAAGAGAAATGCAGGAGGGTGGAACAGAGCAGGAGAGCTGACACTAAGCTAATACCGCCTCGGGACAAAGCCCATCAAAACAGCTGTTTTGTCAGGGTGAGAGGTTATTGTGTAAAATGGTTGCAGTTTTTTTTGTTGTTTACTGTTATTTAGGCGGTGATTGAACAATCCTTGATGGAACCGCCTCATTCTTAGATGGTGGTCTGGTTGGTGGTTGTTTTGACGTGCTGGAAAAAATGTGGCCGGGCAGGGAATTATGCTTGAAATATAAAGCACATTTCTGTTTCTATAATAAATTTCTTATTGTGGAAAAAATTGCACAATGTCTTGTAAGAATTTCATGTGTTTTAAAATGTTAGATGGTATATTAAAAATATATATGAATTTTTTTCTTTGCTTGAGTGCATAAATGTTAGTATCTGAAGTTACTAATTCCAAAACTCTGGCAAAAGCACAAGCATGTCTGTTTGTTTCAATCTCCCCATAACTTTTAAATTATTTAATTCAGTCAGTTGTTCAGATTTGTAGTAGAAGAGTTCATCTATTTTCCAGTTGTACTTTTTCTGCCTTTTCTTCTTTATTGTTTAATGTAGAAATAATGCTTCATCTACTGTACTTCATAAGTATATGGAGGGGAACTTTTCTTTTCAGCTGTTTTTTAGCAAGCTAAACTCACATGCATATTACTCTCCATCCCTTCCCTCCAGAGGATGATTATGTTCTTTGTTGGCATGGTTCACATATGAGATGTTTGGTTACAACATGAAGGCAGAGATTGAAGTGAAACTGACTGAGGATTAGAATCCAAACTGAAACTAATAGGGCTGGAAAACTGAAATCTTTTCTTTTTTAATTGCTTCTTCTTTGACAAATATATCTCATTTCATACCTCTTTCAAAATCCATCTTCTCTGTCCCAAATATGAGCATTTCTGTCCTCAAAAGGTCTGAACATTCCTCGCTGCACTGGACACCAACCAGCTGAGTTTGTGTGTGGTTTTATCCTCGGAGTGAACCAGCTTTGGTTTGAGGGTCCTGTTTGCTTTGAAATACACTAAGATGTTGTGTTTAGAGAAGATCTTTCTAAGTTCCTCAAATATTCCAGCAACATATAAGCTGTCAATAGTTTTGCATCTGTTCTTCTTTTCCTCCCTATTCGATTCTGTCTAGTGGTTTTTAGATTTCCTGTCTGACTTGATCGAAGCTCAGTTAAGATAGCTACAGGTTCAAAGAGGTTTGCTGATGTGTTTGTCTTCCTTTTCCTTTCCTCTGTCCTGGTGGGTTTATTTTAGCCCGATGATGTAGAGCTCTGATGATACAAAGTTTGCGTTTTAGTGGGGGGTCAAATAAACCCAGTTTCTTGGTTCTTCCTTTGTAAACTGCTTCCTGTTCTAGCATGGCCAGCCCATCTTTTATGGATGAGCCTCTCATAGCTCTTGTCGACTCTGCTCTGTCTCAATCTGCATCAGCAGCTTGACAGAACTCTGCTTCCCTTCCGACTGTGTGAGAAAATGGAAACAAGCAAGGTTTTGGATTTAGTTGTTATGTGTTGAATGTTTGTGATGATGCTGTTAAGGTTTTCTCAAAACAGCCCTGCTGCTGAGGTGTTGATCATCAAATAAACTTGTCTACCAGGTATAAGATTTAGGTTGATTCTAATTTTCTTGTTTGTTTTATTTTTTTCGTTTTCTTAATGGCATTTAAAATAGATGCAGTGTAAGTGATTATAAAGTGTTTTTAGAGACTGATTATTGTCCATCTGCTTCATGTCACTAACCTATCACAGGTCCACGCTTGTCTTTTCACTCATTTCTGCATTACAAAATTTCCCAGAACTAAAAAAAAAAACAAAACAAAATGCCTTTGGTGTTATGTGCTTTTTTGCAATACAGTCTTCACTAACAACTATTTCTTTCTTCTTTTTTCCTCTCTTTGCCTACTGAAGCTCATAAATATATTGTTGCAGGTAAGCAATTACTTCAACAGAAGTTTTTTTTATGTTTCTATACTTTTTCCCTGCTTTCACATGTGTCCTGTGATTAGAATAATAAATTTACTACTTGGTTAAATGACTGGTTGGTTTAAACTGTGAGAATTTTTTAAATGTAAGCTTAATCAAAGTTACATTCAGTGATAAACGGTCCACGCTTATATTGCATTTTAACATCTACGCAACACTTTATTTACAGTGTTTGTCCTTCACCCATTCACACACACACACACACTCCTACAGGGCTTTCAATTAGCACATTATATACAGCACATTTATATTCTCACTCATACACTGATAAGCATATTAGCGGCAGTGACAGCTTCTTTTAGTTTAGTGTCCTGCCAAAGGACCCTTTGACGTGCTGTAAGGATCAAACCCTCGATCCTCTGATTGAAAGACTGTAGGGATGAGCTTGGAGATCAGTGCCACACTGAAACAAAATAAGGGCAGAGCCAGATCTACCTCTGTAAGCTGCTCTTAGGTTTGTGTATTTAGGACCTCCATCTGTAAAAGAAGCTGTCAGGACCTGGTTTGAGGGTAATTTCTGTTCAGCAAAATAGGGGAAAGAAAAGTGTTCATGATTTATTTTGATAGTGACTTAAGTAAGTGAGCTGTGCAAGGACACATCCTCAAGTGGTTCAGCTGTTGCATGAATATAAAACATGTTTAGTTTGCCGCATGATTCTCCATCCTGCTGAAAAAGTCAAAAGCCTGGGTTCTTTAATTTGATCTAAACTATGCAGGTAATTTGTTGTGGTACACCACTGTGGTAAATCATCTGTGTGTGAACCTACCCATGAAGATAAACAAGTGTTGTGTTTTGCCAATTTGGAATTTGTTTTTCGTTGTGCAGTTTTTTGAATAAGTGTGACAAAAAGGTAAAATGTGTTTCAGTTTTGGTGCATTTTAAAAATGTCTGCATTTTCACATAAAATGTTTTTTGCAGAGATTCAGGGTCTACATACTGTAAATGGTCACTTGACGGCAACCCAATATGTTTAAAAAAAACGTGTAGACGTTATATTTTTATAGGCCATATTTTTCATGTTTATAAAAATGAATTATTGCCTATTTTTAAATCCATCTGTAGTCTTCACTGGGAAAGCAGCTAAGTTTTACCAACATTTGTCTTCTATGCAAATCTGCATGAAACACAATTGATGAATGCACAAATGTGCCAAAAATAATAAAAAAGATAACCTTGTGACTTAAATGATTATGAAAACAACAGTATTTTCCTTTAGGCCGACATAAACAAGGTTCTGTTTGTTTTGGATCGTAGGTCTGCATGACCCTGTGTGGCATCAAGCCTCAAATGATGCTTTTGACTTTTACAAGAGTCTGTGGGAAGTACAGGGACAGGGGTGAAGTCAAAGGTCATGCATGATGGGGCTGTGAGTTTCTCTGGTGCACACAACAGTCTGTGACCTGCTTCGCGCTGGTTTCCTCAGGGAACTCATTAACTGCTATTCAGAAAGCAGCTACAAGCAAGCACCTGCAAGAACAGGCAAAGTGAAGAATAAACTTTTATTCTTCAACCACATAAAGTTAAAACACTAATATTATGTTTCATCTTTTTTAATCACTGATGTACTTATTTTGTTACCTTAGATTTTTTTTCTGTTCAATTATTGTAAAAAAATTTGAAAAAAAAGTATTTATAGCTTTTGTCTGCTGGGTTGTATTTGACCATTTGTTGGACCTTCATCCCGTTTCCTTCCTCTGACTGGGTTATTTTCTTATTGTTCTATGATGGCAGATGAATAGGAGCTGCATTAGTTTTTGTCAGTGATAGACTCCCATTAGCTTCACCCTGGCATATTTCTGTTTGTTCTACAAGCAGCAGATATTTTATCCTTTTCAAAAGCAACACATCATTAACAATGGTAACAGCGGAGAGTAAATCTGGTGACTGGTCAGCCCCGGTCAAAGACCGATCCGTTGTCCTGATTGTCCGCTCCAGTGAGCGTTTTTTTTCTCACTCTCCCTGAACCAGAACTCTATTATCAGCCACTTTAATGTGACTTTCAAATGCAAAAGGATGCAATTATCTGCTGTCTGGTTTGGGAGGTCCGTCTGAAATCACATTTGGAAGGGGGAGTTGTTAAGGCCTGCAGCTTTTTGTGGCTCCTTTGCTGTCTGCTCTCAAGAGGGTTGGTGTCAGTCATTTTAAGCGATAAGCTGCATAATCAGGAGGACGCGGAGCTCCACTACAGTCCTTCATCTTCGTTCCTTGCATTTGTCCACTAGTCTTTTGGGGAAGAAACCCTTCTTAGCTGACAGCTGACAATCAGAGACTGACATCTTGGGAAGTTTTTATTTTAATACTACATTTTGGCAATGAAAATATTTTTTTTCTAATGCAATCTTTTTTGTTGTTTCTAAAAATATTCTCATAAACCATGCACCCCTTCAGAAAGTGTCTTCATCCACAGTGTTCTGTTTTACAGTGTTGCACTCACTTCCTACTTATACACCCAGGTTCCCCCAGCAGCCCCTTTTCTGTGCTTTTTTTGTTTTGACAGTTCTTATTTTCTTGTTTAATTGTGTTGCCATTTCATATCAAAAGTATAAAAATGTATGAGGAAAGATTTGAGGTTGAAAAATATTTGTAGACACGACACACCGTGCTGCTTCATTCTGAGTGTACTTAGTGTGTTGGTACATTTAAAACCAAATGTACCAAAGTTTGGACCCTTAAAGAACTGAGTGTTTTTCTGAATATTTGGTTGTGAAGGCTGCCATCTGTTACCTTCATGTCAAATTGGTGATTAATTTCTGCTCTTATGTAAGGCTGAACTATCACCCCAGGACATATAAGACTTGCTGGTGTAGAAAACAGATGCGTTAAAAGCAATTCGTGCTGAGAAAGGAAGGATGCATCATATTTTTGATGATTTGAACTTAAAACACATGTAAATTTAAAGACTTGCATATTTAGAAAACAGTTAAATGAGGAAAGCCTTATATTTTTTTTACTTGTTCATTGTTTATTTTAAAGTTCAGACTGTCATTCTTAGACCAGACAAGTGGAAGCCAAAAATGCTTTCATGGGCTATTTATCATCTTTCCATGAGGTCAGAATGTGTCCCCCGGCACTGCTCTGGGTCTCAGAGCCTGATCCGTCTGTCAGAAACAAACTCCCTTCATTCAGGGCCATCCTGACCCTGAACATTGAAAGTTTTAAAAGATGATACAAGTGGGTTTTTTTGTTTGTTTGTTTGTTTTCATTCTTGAGCCTCGAATTTCCCAAAAGAGGTTTGAATCTTTGTCAGAAGGACAAACAGCCTCTGTACGGCACCTCTAGTGGAGGGGAAAGCCATTTTGATCCAAAAAAACATACAGGGACAATGCTTTTCTTCTTCTCACTGGAGTGATCTGATGTTAGTGTTGGTCAGCACTAAACTTTAGTTTATGTTTTGCCAATTTCTGTGGCTGATAAAAAATATACTTTGAGAAAAGTTCATTTTTTTATTTATGTATGAATAGTTTGAGGACAGCAGGACATGTATGAGGACAGCAGGACATGTATGAGGACAGCAGGACAGTGGTGAGGTGCACTGTAGGTGTGACAGATGGCTTCAGTGTGGAGGTGGGAGTGCATCAAGGATCTGCTCTGAGCCCTTTCGTATTTGCTCTGGTGATGGACAGACTAACAGATGAGGTCAGACAGGAATCCCTGTGGACTATGTCTGCAGATGACATCGTGATCTGTGGTGAGGACAGGGAGCAGGTGAAATAGAGCTTGGAGGGATGGAGGTATGCACTTGAAAGATGAGGGATGAAAGTCAGCCATAGGAGGTCAGCGTGTGTGAATGAGAGGGAGGCAGGTGGAACAGTGAGGCTACAAGGTCAGAGGTCACAAAGGTGCAGGACTTCAGGTACTTAGGGTCCACTGTCCAGGAAAATGCGAAGTTCGGTAAAGAGGTGAAGAAGAGAGTCCAGGCAGGATGGACTGGATGGAGAAAAGTTTCAGGAGTGATTTGTGACAAAAGGGTGGCATCAAAGGTCAAAGGTCAAAGGAAAGGTTTACAGACAGTGGTGAGAGCAGCTATGCTGTTTGGGTCGGAGACAAAAAGACAGCAGACAGAACTGGAAGTGGCAGAGCTGAAGATGTTGAGGTTTGGATGCAGTTAGAGAGGACATGGAGGTAGTTGGATTGGGGACAAAGGACGTAGAAGACAGAGTTGGATGGAGGAGGATGACTCACTATGGTGACCCCCTGAGTTCAAAGGTCACACAGCTTTAATGAGAAGTTAAAAGGTCATGTAAAGTTGAACCGTTCTAAGGTCTGAAGAGACTTGTGAGGAGCCAGACAGGAGCGAGGCCAGTCAGTCGAGTTTGTGGCAAAACCTTTTCTCTGAAGATTATGTTAAAATCTCATCCTGTCTTGTTCTCATGTGATAAAGTCTTATTAATACCTTTTAAAGGAAAGTTAACAGAGACTTGCTTGTGGTGGATGAACAACCAGAGAGACTCCAGTCCAGTTTTATTTTTTTTGTCAAACTTTAGTCTTTAGAGAAAATACAGACTGTTTTGAAAACTCTGGTGGGAAATATGAAAACACTCAGTATGCTCAGGATTCGACAGTTTACAAGAAACCGATTTACTGTGATGAACCAAATTTTCATTCGTCTCTCCAGACTAACAGTGAAAAAATGTAAAAGTTTATTATCTCTTAAAAACCTAAACTTTTATAAGTTCTTTGCTTTTACATGAACTTTTATGAGTTTCTGAAGACATGCAGTCCTTCTATATTTGCTCTTGAAGTGTTTAATCCAGTTCCAGGTGTTTGTCTTTGCAGGTTAGATTTGCTGTATTCAAAATGTCCGGGTCTCACAGGTTTACATGTCCATTCTTGCTCGCTGGTATGCGTGAACATTTATTTCCCAAAGAGGACATGGCTGTTTGTTTCCATAGGTGTTGAGAGCTTCAGGAGTGTATACTTCCAGCTACATGTCTGAGTTTATTTACAGAAGAGACTGCGCTGCAGATTTAGAGCAGATGCTCTCAGCAGCAAGTGCTTGGGGTCGTGAAAAAAAAGTGAAGAAAGTCATTGCAGCATTTCAGCAATGACTAAAGAAAAACATGGAAAACTCCTTAAATGTTATATTTCTATCGAATGAAATATTCAATGAGCCAGTGGACAGATTTTCATGAAAATAGAAAATGGCCCTTGGACGTTCATCTAAATCTGATCAGCTTTTAGGGTCAACCTGGTTCACCCCATAACACACTCTGAACACTAACAGATTGCACAAAAATCTTTATTTAAAGATTTGGCATTTTCTGTTGAATTTAACCCTGTCAGTCTGATGGCAAAATAACACATGAACCAGTGAACATTATATCACAAAGTAATCATTAAACATAAACTTATAACTCATTAACTTTTGGATTAAACCTGTTTTAAGATCGACCCTAGCACACAGAAAAATGGCTGGAACTTGGTTAGTTTTACTGATGTTGAGCTCAAGTTTGGTGTGTTAGTAGCTGAGAGTCATCACCATCTCATATTCTGAGGGTTAACAAATTGTGTAAGATACTTGTGAGGCTAAATGCTTTCCTTTAACCCTCCCATGGCCTTCGGGTCAAATTGACCTTCTTTTTTGAGGGTTTCGGGAGGGTTAAAGAATGTTAGTTTGTTAATCAGTTAGTAGCACAATTGACATTTTTTGCATGTTTATTTTCTGTGGAGACATAGATGATAAGTGACTTTATTATAACACACAAAGAAAAATGAGCAAATCAAAAAACCTTTAGGTAATTGGCTTGCTCAACTAGCTCAGGGTTCATATCATCAGATTTCACTTTATTTTTATGAGTGGGACTGTGTGTGTCTTTATACGACACATTAAAAGTGTTTTTCTCCTGATTGACAGTGATTTGCTTTGACTTGTGTGTAGGATTATTGTAGCCCAGGGGCTCGTTTATTGAGTTGCACGTTTTGGCAGCCTGTTTGTTAACTCTCAGACAGGGTTAGGTTCTCTGTTTTTTTTTTTTTTTTATCTTTTATTGGCAGAGAGTTTCTCTCTTTCACAGACACACAAACTCAAAGCCTTTTAAATGACTTTGTTGGAACAACCAAAGGTCACTGAAACGATCCGAGACACTTCTTCCTGCAGGCCCAAACTTTGCTCAGCCTTAACTTGTCACATTTAACATCCAGCTGTGTTCTCTGTCTCCAACTCTGAAGTGATTTCTGATCCAAATGCAGACTCCTCTTTTTAGGGCTGTGTTGAACTTCATGAGCTTGTTAGTCATAGTTCTCACCCACCCACCGGCAGGTGATTATGTAATTCCCTTTGTGTGGTTTTTGTTTGTTTGCCTATCTCATTAACCACTGGGTGGATTTTAATGAAACTCTCAGAGACTAATCATTAGATGGACATCTTTATCTGATTTAGGTTTTGGAGTCAACCTCATTCAAAATGGCCACCACAGCTAATCAAATTTAGCAAATACAATTTTACAGATATTGAGCTAAGATTTGGTGTTGTCACAGCTTAAACCTATCCACATCACATACTTCAGGCACAGATTGTATGTGAACGGTGTTTAAAACTTTGACGTTAAATTGTTGAAGTCAACTCTGTTTGTCTGTTAGCAAAATATTTGATGAACCATTAGATGCACTTCAGCAAAACTCTTAGAGAAAAATAATTGGGTGTACATCTACAGTTAATAAAACTTTGGAGTCAACCCAATTCAAGATGGCGACCACTTCTAAGCAACCTCAGAAAACACAAAAACTGCTGTAACTCAGTTAATTTTTCTGACATTGATCTTAAATTTGGTGTGGTAGTAGCAGAGATTGATCCTCAGCACGTACCCTAAGTGCTAACGTATTGCACAAGATCTTTGTTTATAATTTTGTCATGCAGTGTGGTGAGCAATATGCATTAATTCAAGAAATATTGCTTTCATTATTCCTACATTATTGGATCTGTTTTTGCTTCAACATGTTGTAAAGCACCACACCTGAAGCCGGCGGCAAATTGAAAAAGTCCTATGTTGGTTTTAGAGATTTCTTTGTGATGTAAAGTGACTTTGTTTAAACTAAGTTTTACTTCATCATGTTATAGCATGTTAACTCATTCAACTGTAGGCCAAAGTAAGCACATTAAATCTTTGTCAACATAGGATGAAAACCTTCATTCCATCCAGAACTTTTTTGAATCCTTCGAGGTACAATCATATATGGTGTATTATAATCTCAGATCATATTGATTTAAGCTGTTGTTTCGTTCTAAGAAAAGATTTATTTTTACTGTCATGATTCCAAGCAGGATAGTAATGAACAGTGCAGGTTTTCAGTCGATATCAGCAAAAAGAAAAAATAGAGCCATTAGATGAAAAACTATTATTTACATAAAATGTCCTGATTTAATTTGCTCTAGAGGCTACATTTGTACCCCATAGATTTCCCACACTTTTTTATTACTTCAAAAATCAAATTGATGCAGATATGACATGACTTCTTTGTGCACTGATGAAAACTCTGCTTCTGATTGAAAGAGAAAGTCTGACGCTTTGCTTCTGCTGCCATCTAAAGGCTGTTAGGTCCACACAACAAAGCAGCTGTGTTCAGTATTCATCCTCACCTGTTCACATCTGGAGTGCAGCGTTCAGACAGAATCAGGCAGTTGTAAAGAGACTGGAGCTGGGTGTTGAGTATGGTCCTGTTTGTCATGTTGCTTAGAGGAGCTGGTAATTCTATTAAACACCACAGCAACAGCAGAGACATTCAGCTCAGCTCCTAATTTGGTCTTTTGGTCAAATACGGTCCAACTAGTTTGGTTTGGAAAGACAAAAAGAAGGCAGGTTACTTACCCCCACGGGTATGCTCTTAAATCCATGTACTGAATGGGCAGATTTGAATGAAACTTCCACAAAATAGTCTTTGATTAAACATCTTCAACTGATTAACTTTTAAAGTGAATCTCATTCAAGATGGCTGCCACAGCTAAGTAACCTTAATAAACACAAAAATAACTATGGTTCACAGTAATTAGGCTGCAGTTTGGTGTGGTAGTAGCTGAGACTCATCCCCAACACATACTCAAAGCCGATCATGCAAGATGAAGAGAGATACTGCATCACATTATTGCATGATTGCACATCGTGTTATTTTTACGATTTCACCAAAATATCTATAATCTTGTCATTTCTCATTATAAAATGATCTTATTCCCAAACTCTAGCATGAAAGGCGGCAGACAGTATGCATTCCTTCAAAGAATGCTTGGTCTTTATGTTCTTTTTTTGTCTTGTTTTTTTTTCTCCTTATCATTTCTTTCCACACATTTCCTGTTGTTGTTATGAAGAAAGGCTTCTATGATCCCACAGCATCCACGCTTTCTGCATCTCTCTTCTGCAGAGAACCATTTTAGATCAGACCATCAGGCTCAGAAGTTAATTCTGAAAAAAAAACCTTGACTTCAGTTTTATAACACAGAATCTCATAGTGACCTTTTATCATCAACCAGGAGAAAGTGGGGTTTTATTCCTAACTGTGACTGAAATAAACATATAACACACTCTACTGAGTTTCCTTTCAAAAGCAGTAGCTGCATTATTTCACGTGTTAACCTGCCATGATGAGTAGGAACACTAGGGGGCACAAGTGCTCCTGCTCTGACTCAGAGGAGGCAGCTTCTTCAGCTTATCGTCTTCTCAGTCCAGGGGTCAGGAGAGTTCAAACCTAAGCTGGGGCCTCGAGCAGTCTTCCTCCTCATCCCTGGGGTCGCACTCATCGGTGCTTCACATTATTGGCACACTGAGAACATTATCATTCAAATATATACTTTTTCCATGAATTAAAACCACCGCTCAGGCAAAATGTGCTGTCACAGAGGCATTTTAATTTAATGACGCTTCTTTTTTTTATGAAGCATCTGCTCTTTAGAAAGAAAAACATAGCCGAGAGTGACAGGAATGAGGAATGAGAGGGGGTTTGAAACAGAAATATTATGAGTGCATCACCAGCAGCTTGATCGTTAAAAGGAAGAACACCAGGAGGGGACGGAGGGCGGTGGTTCATGCGTGTTCATTTTTAATTTATCAGCTGAGATGCTGTTGCATTCATTCTGGTCTTGTCCTGGCTGCTGGTGGCTTGAGTAATCAGAGCAAAGGCTGGTGTGCCTCTGCAGGTTATTCTGATTCTAAGAGAGACATGTTTATTGTTGCCCAGTCAGTCATGGGGGGTGGGTGGAATATCTAGGTTATGCTAATATAATCTCTTTCACTCATGATCGCACTTACTGTATGCAGACGGCTGCATAGAATGGATAAGGGTGAGGGTGTGTGTGCATGCATGTGCCCAGGGGCAAGTTAAGTGGCTAAGTGGAAGAGATTGGTTGGGGGGGTTGCTGGGGAGTCTCATCTGGTTTAGTATGTATTGTCTCCCCACACCCCACCCTGTCCATCCAAAGATTAAGAGACCAGAGCTGCGTTCCTGACCCACAATTCCCATCCCATCACACACCAGCGCCCTTCGCCTCCCATAACCTGACCCCTGGTTTCCTCTTCAAGACAGAGAGCCACATGGGAGAGACATGAGGCGAGGTCTCCATTAGCAGGCTGGGGCCCTGATTCATGGTGTTGCCCTGAGGAATACACACTCAAGGAAAATGAGGAGTTAAAAGCAATGTATTTTTATGATGCATAAAATTTGTAAGACAAGAAGCACTCGGAGAGCATAAACCTCCACCTAGGCCATAGGGTCATTAAAAAATTGTAGGAGCCGGTTTGTGAACCCGATCACAACCAAAATTTAATCATATGTTCTTTGTGACAACCTCAACATTTTCTGAAAATTTCATCAAAATCCATTTATTGCTTTTTGAGTAATCTTGTGCACAGAGAAGCAAACAAGCAAATAAATGCTTCAGAAAACATATACCTCCTTGGCGGAAGTCAATGAAGGGTTTTATGGGGTATACATGATTGCTCTTGGTTCATATGGGGCAAAAATGTATTGAGATGTAAAACTTTTTTTTTTTTTTGTAGCAGGTATAGATTGTCATCAGTGTTGGGAGAAAAATGTCATTCAGATATCAGCTCTTATTGGACTTTTAATGCTGACACTTATAAAAAATGCAGTACCAGATTAGATGTACTGTGATAAAGTGATATGGAATTGATGTGCATGCAAGTGAAGACCATTCATGGATAAAATATGGCCCAAGAGCCAGAAGTGGTCCTTAGAGGATCTCCTTCTGGACCTTAATGTCCTCAAACAAGAACAACAGCATTTAAATGTTGAGTCTTTTGGCATTTAAAAATAAAAAAAATATTGTAACATCTTGAATGTGTAAATCTTTTTGAACCAAGACAGGTGTTAAGTTATTTTTTTATAGATTAATGTTTAAAAATGGGGGGGAAATGCCTCTAACTGTTCTGTCTTTTAACCATGAGGTGACTTTTTTCCCCACATATTTCGATTTACAGACAGGATGCTAGATCTGCCAAGAAGACATTTCACTCTTCAACGTAGCATTTTTCAATCAAGCATGCTAAAAGTGCAACAAAGTTCTCCTCATTAGAAAACAAAGGAAAAGCCCTGATGCATAAAATGTCTGTATGGAAGACAATATTTCCAATTAAATGTGTGGCTTTTCTTTATATATATCAACACGGGCCTCTGGAATTAAAATGTTACCCATCCCTGACACAGACAGTATATTGTCATTTTGACCTTGGGTGCCTGCCAGCATATTTAGATTTTTCTTTTCATTGAGCAGTAACCTAGATTTATACAGTACCCCCCACCTCCGTAACACATGTAACCATCTGCTGTACCTTAGCCACCTATTAAGCTCCTCATTGTTATCTCTGACCCACCATGGATCCTCTCCTCTGTCCTCAATACATCCATCCATCCATCCATGCACAGACTTTCTCCTCAGGCACTGACCCACTGGGGGCTTTTGTAATAATCCAGGCCACACCCTGTGTAAAAGACCCAGTTTTGTCTGTGTTTTGTCTCCTTGAATAACTAAACTTTCCACAAGCATCATTCAGTAGCAAAACATGCTTCAGCGCTTTCTGCACACTGTGTTAAAAAGCATGTAAGAAATGCTTTTTGACATTCAAACAATAAGTTTCAACGTATGTTTAAGACCTTACCAAAAACAGAAGCTGTTCACAGTAACAGATTGTGTGTATGCCTAAGTACGCAATGCCTTTAATCAGCCCACAGAGCAGGCTTTTCTTTTCTATTTCAGTCCCAATTACCATCCGTGACAGTGATGGATTTTGATTTTGACACATTGGCTTTCATGCAGTCTTGTCGCCCCGCACTGTAACAGCGAGAAGGCTTGTTTGTGACAGAACAGGGAAAATAACAGCACAGCATATGGGGCTTCATAACAAAACTCTAAGTATCCAAAATACTTTGTCTTTATTGGAAAGCAAGCCCCATAAAGTAAGGGGTAGGATGGGATGCAGCATTTAAAACCAAATAACAACCAGCCTTCTAAAATAAATCCTTAAGATGTTGGAAATATTGAGTCCTGGACTGCACCACTGGTTAAAATGGCTGTTGATCAAATGGTAAAAAGGACAAACTATGCCCATTTGGTTTCACTATGTAGAAACCTAAAACAGTTTTTGTCAGACAGATTACTGTCTTGGTTAAAAAAAAATCTCTGTTGATTCTCTGGGGTCATTTGGAAATGACTCATGAAAAGGTCTTCATTTTTAATTTCCTCAAGTGTCTACTCCCATTATCACTGAAATTAAGCTATAATAATCCATTGTAGGATAATATGAATAAATTGGTTTGGGGATTTATTTAGCAAATTTACCTTATTTATGAGGTGATTGCACCCTGTGGCAAGCCTCATTTCTCATTTAAAAAAATGTCTCCCTAATTGATAAAATAAACAGGCCTTTATGGGGTTTCTTTGGTAAACCTTGCCAAATAAATTGATTTTTTCCCTCCTTTCTATCATGTAACACTAATCCATGTTCTCATTTCTTAATATAAGACATGTAACAAGGCAACATTGTTATCAGACCCTTCCAATTATGATGTGTACTCAAGGCTAAGTTATTATGTATGCTGAACACAGACTGATCTACTTCTGCCTTTGTTCCGAGTGTCTCAAATACATAATTTGGCTTCATAACAGCGCTTCATGATGTAACTTGGGTAAACGGAGGTGCTGGAAAGAAGCACAAAAATCTATTAAAGAACTATGGGGTGAAAAAGGTGGAAGCTACAGCTGGGAAAACGACGGGCAGGCTGATATAAGGGGACACGTCGCAGAGGTAGATTGGCCTAATTGGCACTTTTGGCCATCTTGTCACATACCTGCTTAATTGGCATGCCGAGAGATCGGGAAGAGTATAAGCAGCAGCTCAAAAAAAAGAGTGGCTTATGCCCGAAAATGTGCCGGATATGTGTGTGTGTGTGTGTGTGGGGTGGCTGGAGGTATCAGAGTGCATCTTTCAGAGAACCAGACAAAACCAGAGAGATGGAGTGTCAGCTCATCAGCATGAAGCATTAAACATTTACACTGACCTACAAATGCTCACAGCCCCTCCCTCAGTCGCACCCATCACTTCTCTTCCCTCTTCTTTATATTATCTGCTCCCCGGTTGCACACATACACGCTCGAGCACATCAACTCTGTTTTCCTTGGTTGATAATGAGGAGCCGGCAGAGGAAATCTAGAGAAACTCAGAGTTTGGATGGAGAATGAGGGCTTTGTGATGATGTTGTTAAAAAATAAGGGAGACCAGTTTTTGCTTTTAGACAAGTGGCAATCGTGGTTCTCGTTGCACACTCGTCAGTTGGACTACTTCTGGTAAATGAGTGGGAAGCTTTCATGGCTGTCTTTACATTTGAGAAAAAGAAAACAGAATTTCAACCACATCGGGTATTCTCCTTTTCATTCTTTGCAAAACACCACACTTTTGAGATTGTACTTTTTTAGCTCATTAGTTTGGATTTCAGAGGACTTTCGATATCTTGATGTTCAGTCTTTTCACATCAAGTCATTGAAGCTGACAGAGAATAGTTTTCTTCTTCTGAATTTGTTGACACATTTCCGGTGTTCTTTATTGTCTGCTGATTAAAAAGGGAAAGATGGAGTGATAATGTTTTTCTTTTGGGTGATAATGTTTTTCTTTTGGGTGTGTGTGTTTGTTTGTGTGTCTGTCTGTTACAAAAATATCTCATGAATCACTCAACAAATTTTAATAAAAATTAAATTAAAATGAATCATTAGATGTACATCTACAACTGATTAACTTTTAGGGTCAGCCCAATTCAAGATGGTCACCACAGCTAATTGATATTAGCCAAAAAATAAATAAATAAGGACTATAACTCAAAATTTGATCTGGTAGTAGCTGAGAGTCAGTCACAACACGTACTCAAAGGTGACATCTTGCAATATCACATGACATCAAGCATATTGGTTTTTTAAATGTTTCACCAAAACAGCAACAACTTCATCATCTCTGTTGGTCTAAAACTCTGACTTGAAAGACTGTGGGCAATAGGCATTCCTTTAAGGAATGCTATGCCTTTGATTACATTTTATAATGGATGAATTTTACAGCAAAGCCTTACTCTTTCTTGAATATAAGCAAGTATTGTTGTTTCAACTTGTATAAACTTAAAATGGCAAAGCAAGGATTATCAATAATGTAGATAGCTGTAGTTTTGCACGAGGATGCCTCAGGACAGGTTTTGGGAAATAAAAGCGGAATTGCTGTCTCCATTTGTCCAAAACAATAGATGTTTTTTACTGAAAACCTAGTGTATCATTAAAGACAGTATCATAAATGTATTACCAGCAGCACTTCCAAAGTGTCAACGCCAGTGTTTGTCTTTGTAGGCTCGAACTCCTTCTGTTGAAGATTTAACGCAGAATGCAGCTCATGAAGAAGCAGCAGCTGTGGCTTTTACTCACGCTGCTCTGTGGTTTTTAAGGAAACAAATGTGAGAGGTGCCGACTGTTTATCATGATCGACTGCAGATGTCTTCTTGTGGCCGGTGCACTCTGCTGTGGAAATGGTTTGGTCAGGGAAGGAGGGAAGAAAAATACTGAGAGGATAAAAAGGGGAAATGGCTCTTTGGTTTGTCTCTCTCGTTTTCTTTCTCTCTCGGCCTATCAATGTTCTGTAATAGATGTGATGGAAATTGATTTCCAGGTGAATTATTATGAGTTCCTCTCAGTTTAAGGGAGATAATAATTCTTCCTCCTTCCTAGTTTAGATAGGCCTGTATGATTCTCAGGCTGTCCTTTCCTGTTCATCTTCTAGGACGGACTCATTTAATTGCCTATTTCAATATTCTTGACAGTTTCAGTGACTCTTTCACTTCAAGCTTTCCCTCTCTGAGCTCAACACTACCTGTCTATTAGGCAGCTGATTTGCGGATCAATACAATGGAGAGCGATGAAAGAGCAAACCTAGACTCACTGAGGAAAAGAGAGAAGCATTTCAAAATGTGAGTCACCAAATCATTTCTGCTTCTTTACCCCAGCAGCAATCTTGGTCCTTCTACCTACAAATCATCCCCCTGTTAATCCCCTTTCAAATAGTATCCGGGTGGATGAATGCTGACCAGATTTTTGTGAGTATTAAAGGAAAAAAGTGGTGCGAGAAAACACTCTGTGAAGAGACTTTATCACTGGCATCGGCCCCTGTTTTCCCGGGTCTCAATCAGTCCTTGCAGGTCATTTTCTTTGTTTGTGCTTTACAAAGCCAAAGCAGAAGCTAAAAGGCTATAGTGGGCTTTATCGACGATGGAGGAAGAGGTAGTCGATGAGTCAAGATTATTGAACTGGGGATATGGGACTGAGCAAAGATAAACTCTGCTGAATGGATGATCAAGCCTACTCTAAGTTACGTCTTGCATCATCAGCTATTTGGGCTCTAAAGCTAAATCCAGCTTTACGCCAAGGTCAGATATTTGGGCTTTACAGGCTGTACTGAATTGGAATTCCACAGCTTTGTTTTGTATTATTTGAAAGAAGTCACTTCTTTGAATTTAGAATAAGACCAAATAGGTGATAAAAATATCTTTGGTTTTTGTGTCGAAGCTTTAAAGCTCTATGTTGTGGTTCACTTAGGTTATCTTTAGTCATCTTCATCTTACATAGAGCTAATAATATGAGGTCCTGCTTACCTTACATTGTGTCTACTGTCAATAATTCTCTTTTCTCAATAACACACAGACTTGAAAGATAAGGGAATGCATTTCTGGGTAAATAGCATACTTACAAAGTCTTATTATGGAACTTTGGCTTAACTGTTTAGTTTGAGGTAATTGTTCGTCTGTTTTGATTAATGGAGTATTCAGTTTTTAGTAGTAAGAAGCACGGTGTTATGAAATGATGGACCAAAACACAGCGCAACTGACAGGCAAACTCCAAGGCAGGCAAAAGCTAAACTGAAGCCCTTTATTTTACTGATGCTGAATGAACAGAAGCCCAAACTAAAGCATGCAAACAGAGTAGATCAATGCTCCAAGCAGACGAAACCAACAGGGACAAGGCATCGACAATGAACTGACAGGGAACAGAACAAACTAGGTAGAATATGTATTGGGGAAAGTAATGACAACAGAATAACAGCTGAAGCAGTTAGCTAAAGGAATCAGGTGTGACAGATCAGCAGTGGAAAAAAGAAACAAGCTCTACCAAAATTAAACAGGAAGTAAAACTAGCAATACAGAACAGGGAAACCAAGTTAAAGACTAGAGTAGAAGCTTAATCAATAATGACAATGCTACCTTTCATGTCAGAAGTTTAGCCTAATATTGTATTTCTGTTGAGAAATAAGAGTTGTAGTTTTGGTCAAATTATGGAAATAACATTATGTTCAATCTCATGCAGTACTGTGAGATGTCATGCTCATAATGTGTTGTAAATGACTATCAGCAACTACCACACACATTTTTAGCACAATATCTGTAAAATTGCAGTGGTTGAAGAGATATTTTGGTAAGATAAAGACATACACACACACACAGACACAGAAAAAAACATTACAGTCCGCTTTCCCCTTTCAGCAGTGGGTGATACTACAAATTAGACAAAACTAAGGTCCAAAATTCTATGGATCATGACACCATCAGTGTTAACTATCAAAAGTATTGCAGCTGTTTATGTTTGGTTTGTATTTATTTTTCCAATTAAACATCAGCAAATCAAGAGGCAGATTCTAAAGAAGGGAGCTGCTCTGCTGTATGTTTTCAGTTTCCTCATAATTCAGTCTGCAGTGCAGTCGTCACCTCAGGATGTATGCTGGCCAGGGATTCAGTACTTAGACCTTGAGCCAGAGCTCATCCAGCTGCATCTCACTTGTTGGGATTCATCCAAAGTTTCGAGGCAGGAGGCCAGGCATGCAGGCAGGCTGTCTTACCAGAGCAAGAAGAGAGCTCCCCTTGGGGCTATCGCTCCAGAAATCCCTCCCTCCTAGCCTCGACCATGGACAAGCCGAGGAGCTTGACACCAGCTCTCAGACCTGCCAGCTCAGCGCACACCGTAGTCCTGCTGTAGACAAGCACATGCACCGATCAACCAACACACACCACTCTCCTCTTCAGACAGAAGGGGTCTTGAGGGTTATGTTGCTCAATTTCTTTCCCTCTTTTCCCACTCTGGTTCTTCCTCTATCTTGGCAGAAGCTGCTTGCACCTCTCCCACCAGCCATTACCCTCTCACAGTCTCTCTCGTTGCTGTCATTTCAGCTCCCCTGTGTTTTCTTCTCTCTTTCTTTTCATTTACCCCTTTTCAAGCTCTTAACATTCAATCCCTCTTTTTTTAACTCCTGAATCTTTTGAGTACGTCTCTATCTTTTTTATTCTCACACCTCTACAGCCTTTTGCCATTATCACATATCACACATCGTCTACCTGTGTTGACGCAGTGGGTTATTCCACAAGCCTGGATTGCTCTAACCAACCCCACACCACCACCACCTCCTCCTTCTCTCCATCTCTCTTCGTCTACCACTTCTGCTCTTTCAACTCTGCACTAATTTGCCTCCTCCTCTGAGCTTGGCCCTGGCTCCAGCTCCTTTTTCCCTTGAGATGCGATTGCCTGCAGAGTGTGTGTGAGAGCGAGTGTGAGATATTGTGTGTGTGGGTGAAGAAGTTGGATTTTGTGTGCCTTTCTGTGAAAAAAAAGTGCACATAGTTCAGTTTAGCTGATGTGCACAGGTACATGAGTGTGTTTGAGAAGAAGACAGAGTGTGAATTCATTACAGTTTGTGTGTGTGTGTGTGTGTAGCTTCACCTCGTCCCCTCTTGTAATGAAGCAGATTGCATTAAGAAAACCTGAGTGTTGTGGGATCTTGATAAGCCTCAGGTTTAAAAGCCCCACCCGCCACACACACACACACACACACACACATACACACACATGCATACACTCTGCCCAATGTTTCCCTCAGGGCAACTCTGCAGCTAGCAAATCATTTATCACACAGTAATGGCTCTGATGATCTCCCCCTCCCTTTCCCGATTTCTCCACTTAAGGGGTTTGTCCTAGATTTTCAATCACAGAGCTGCTCACACACAGACAGGTACAGTCAGAGGGTCTCTTCACATCTTATCCATCGCCAAACTGCTCGATACCTGTTTTCTACCAAAAATCAGTCAACGTGGCCACTGTAACATAAAAATAATTTTGCTTATTTGTCAGTAGAGTCTATCTTGAAAAATTTCCCTTAGACTTAAAAATGTAGTTTAGAAAAAAATCTATATATATTTTAAGTCCCAGGCAAGAAGATCATTAGCAGATTATAGCTTCTAATTTGATTTAAAGCTCTAAAAAGGTGACAGCAGCTTGATCTAATTGTTAAATCTTTAAAGGCAGTGATAGAATAATTATGCTGCAATTTTAAGAACAATACTTTAATGTTTGTTCTTTAAGTATAATTTTTTAGCTTTGTTAGATTAGTTGACAAAACCACTGGGGAAAAAAAGAGATACTGGTTGCCTGGCAACTTCATAATGATGACATCACTCTAGATTTATAGGGCTGTGTTTGAAATGTTCACTCGTTCACTCTCTCACTCACGACATCGTGGTCATTATATCGTAGACTAAAGTGTGTAGGTGATTCCTGTGTCTTTGTATGTCTGTGTTTGTCTGACTGTTAGCAAAATAACTCACGAGGCACTAGACAGATTTTAATGAAACTATCAGAAAGTAATACTTGATTACTGATTTAAGATGGTCGTCACAGCTAATCGACCTTAGTAAACACAGAAAGGGGTTTGACAGATAGTCTGATAAAATGATGTGTATTAGTAGCTGAACATCATCCTCAACTCATAGTCTGAATGTTAATAGAGTGAGTTAGATCTTTGTTTAAAACTTTGGCATTCAAAGCAGCAAGCAATATCTTTAATTTTGCCTGTGTTTTAATATTAAGATCTTTCACATCGTATCCTGTTAGTTTATTCTTCAGAAAAAGAAAATAATCGCAGAATTAGTGAAAAATAAATCCACAAATCATATTAGAAATTTAAATCTTATTTTAAGACAATTCTAGCAAGCTACAATTTCATTTCTTTTTTATGTGTTCAGCTTACAAAGCTTTGACTGATTCCACTGCTTTGTGTGGTGAGAAAAGAACTACTGTGTGCTTGGCATTAAGAGCCACCAAGGCTGTGCAGACAAAGAGAAAAACATCATCGAAGCAGACAATCCAAGAAACGGGGCATCACTGCTGGCTCCACAGAAATGACTGCAATCTTCAATAGTGAAAGAAATTCTAAGATTACTACTAGAATGAAATATTTTCTCACAAACAACAGCGAGTGAGTGCTCCTTCTTCAGAAGGCAGAGTTCACCAGTGTCGGAGCCTTATTTTGTCTTTTATCCCCTTTGTAGCTCCTGGTATAAAGCCATACGGGCTGGTTCAATTGGTAAAAGTGAAATGCTCCATATAGATTTTTAATCATCAGAAGTTTAAAAAAACATTTTTATCTGTCTGACATTTTGAGGCTACCAGTATGTAATCCGTGTTCAGTGCTGCCTAAAACCTTGTGAATATGGAATAATCAGATTTTCCCAATTTGGAGATTCTGGGCTTAAAATTCCTTTCTTGGGGGGGGTTCTTTGCAGAGTTGGATTTCGCACAAAGGATGAGACCAGACAAGCAGTGCCTGTCCTATAGGTTATCATTGTTTTCATTTTCACACTCTGACCATGTGATAAAATTGGACCTGTGTTTCATTCTAACTCTATTTGGGGGGGGAGTTCAATTTAAATGGGCATATCTCGCTTGGATCTGTACAGCTGCCCACATGCTGTGGTATAACAATTCTATAATTTCTGTAAAACAAAGGGCTGTTGCACTGTGGACCTATGATTGAACAGATCTCATGACAGCCAGTCACACCAGCCACTGAGCCTCTGGTTCATTTGTTGCTGTGGAGAGGTGAGACATACGATCTGCCCTCAGTTCCCCAGGGAGTCCCTAGGCCTGGTAAGGGCTTGTAAGGGTCAGATGGCAAAGATCTGGATTCGATCAAGAGGTTGGGGGAGATTGTTGCAGGAAATCTGAGAGGCAGACCGGGACTCCGGGTGGAGGGATAAAGAAACAGAAAAACTTGATATAGGAAAAACTGTCCCCCTGTTTTGGATGCAGCTGGTGTCATGTCCGGACCTGTGCAGTTCCAGTGTAGAAGCTGCCAGTATGTTATCATTCAGGAAATGTAGTGGCATGTGGAGAAATGAAAGGAAGAGGTAAAACTGACAGAATGCAAATTGCTTGCCTGGTGTTGGAATGGAAATGAAATGAATGGCAGATGAGGTGTTTCTGCTCACTGTATAGAAATACAGTGACAGAAGTGACCCAGATTGTCTAAAGCGCCGCTACAAATGACTGCAAGTGAAGCACAGCCTTATTCTTCCTCTTCCTCCTCTCACTGTATCGACTCTGTTCTTTCTCAGCTAACCTTTTTTTCCCCCTACTTCGACTTCAACTGCCTTTGCTTTCCTATCATCACTGGAATGGGTTTTGAAATAAAATCACACAAATCACCCTTTTTCAGGCCTCGGCATGGTGTTTTCTGCGTACGAGGTGTTACCGTAGCAACAGGGCAATAATTCATCCCCCCGCTGTCTCGTGCAGATCGTGTTGCATGAATTTGGCATGACATGTGAGACCTGGGATATCATTTATTCCCTCTGAACGTGTGTTGGTTGACTGATGCAACTGTTTGAGGCTTTAACTAGCGCAGGAGAAGCCGTTTGTTTAGTGATGGTGCAGTGGTGAGGGGTCTTCAGGGCACTCTGTGCACATGGTAGGTGGGTGATTGACAGTGTGACAGCTTGGCGCTACATGTGTTGATTCTGCAGAGATGTGAATTCTTCGCTCTGTGAAGGCACAGACTTGCAGCACATTACTCCTCTTATGGAGGAGAGCTTTTTGTTTTGACCCTTGCCTGATTCACCTCACAGATTAATATTCACCTCAGAATGCTGCTGGTGCCGACGGCTTCTAAAAGTCTCGTTTGGTCCGTTGGCACGATTGTTCCTCTTCATTTACCTTGTTTATCAGTTTGTTACCCTGATGAATAATGAATGAGGCTGTTTGTTTCCTCTGTGACACAACAAGCTCATCGTAGTCAGGTTTTTTTTTTCTTTTTTTCCCCCCAAATATCAGGTCCACTGCCCATTTCTGCCTCTCCCATCTCCTTTTCAACCACTTCAGGTTAACGGACAAGTTAATAGATCAGCACACATTTTTTCTGGGGGAAAAAAGAAATGTCGAAGCCCTTAGGTTTTTACATATATCCGAACTGATATGTAGGGATTTTATTACTTAGTAAATGTGGAAGGAAATTTTAAAGCAAGGTCTATTCATCTACCACTACTTTCATTATCTAAGTAATTGATTTGTTTTACTGAAGGGCACATAGGCTATCGAGCACGTAGGCGCTCCAGTTGAGAGTTTTGAGATCAGAGAATTGGACCATGGTGCATACAGAAAAATATTAAGAATTTAATACAAAACTCAAATGTAACATTTATCAGTAGTCCATGGCTATTCTTAAAATCTGCTTTGCTTGGAGGATGTACTGAACCTTTGACACTTTGTCAACACCTGAAATCAGATGCAGTATAACTGAATTATTCTTAAAAAAATAATTGAGGTTTTTCTAAGCAACCGTTTACCTTTAAACCCCTTTCACAAAACACCTAAAGCCACCTGAGAGGCCTGCTTTCCATCTCGTGAGATTTATGAAAGAACAGAGACAACAGAGAGGGGTTGAAGTCAACCTGCCTCTGTTATACCACTGAACCGCCAACACAGCCCCAATGGTCAACACATAAAGGGTAAGCTGGCATTGCAGCTTGAGGGTGTGATATAAGGATGATTGTCTGTGTGACCAACCTGCTGCAGGATTTAGTTAGGGACCAAAGCCACATTTTAACAGAGTACAAGTACAAGTCCTTTCATTTCAGTACTTGCTGATATCAAGTACCGATAAGAGTACTAAAAAAATGTCATTACACTTCTTACAATTCATAGAAGACCATGCTGGCAGCTGCTACTCATTAAGCAGGTCGTTAAGCAGGCTCATCAGTGACCCGTGGTGAAAGACTCTGATAACTGTGGTTTTGGCCACATTTTGTTCCCTGTCCTCAGAATGGTGTAAATTAATGGTGGTGGAGGCCGGCCTGGCTGGGTCAGCTCACAGCTTAACTCGGTTGAAAATGCCTACATCACTCCTGTGTTTTTCAATAATGTCTTTTTCACCTCAGTGAGGATGATGATGGAGGCTTTTATCCTTAAGAAGCTTAGGCTCAGATTGGTTTATTCCCAGGGTCCTCTTCTGTTCAACTGTTCACTTTGAAAAACCTCCACAAAGGTTCTTCTTCTTATTGTCTTTTATTGGTGGTTAGCAAACAACTTTATGGTGGTTTACCAACAACAACTGATAAGGAGTATGGATCAGGACAGGCATCTCAAAACAAATCGTCTAAAGCGTTATTGGTACTGTGGTATTGGAACATATTTATGAGTAGTACAAGCGGACCATATCGGACCGATACCTGATACTGGTCCAGCCATGTCAGTACCATTCACACCTTCATTGATTCCATGATGCCAGCTTCATTTGTAAAAGCTTAATTGTTACAGGTGATTTCTGAGGAAAAGGCAACTTAAAAGAGCTAATGACTGTGTAGTCCTAAAACTGATGACAATAAGGCCCACACTTTGTTGTCAAAGTCCTTACGTTTGGTCATGTTTCGAGTTTGATTTATTTTCTTTTGTTTTCTAAGTACTTGTAGTTAATGTGTTTAGTTTTTTCTTTGTGTTTGTGCCTCACACATGGATTCTGTTACTGCTCGCCTGCTCTTCATTTGTCATCTTCTCCACAGTGCATTTTCTGCCTACTTTCATTTTGCATGGTGCTGCTTTTCTTCCTATTTAGTTTTTTCTGAAACTTTTTTTTTATTTTACCTTTTGGAGTTCCTGATCTATGGCTCTTTCAGTTTATACAGTTTAGTAAAGACAAATCCATATCTTTTCATTGAGTCCTGCACTTATTTTTCCTCCATCCCATGACATATGTAAGGATTGTATTACTTAGTGAGCTTGGAATGATTGTTTACTGCAAGATCTATTCATCTAGCAGTGCTTCCATTGTTTCAGTTGCTGATTTTCTTACTGAAGGGCACAAACATTTGTCATGTGAGAGTCTGGGATACACTGCGCATCTAAAACCACAGTAGAGATTTGGACTGGAGCTCCAGAATATTCAGTGAAAATTTAAACCTACCAAGCAATCCAAGAATAAGATACCTGAAAAACATCTTTGATTGGGTGTTCTTAAAACCTGCTTTGCTTTGAGGGGGTACCGAACCTCCACCTTTAGTTTGCAGCGATAATTGAATCTACTCATAAAGCACAATTGAGGATTTTCTGCTGTGACCTTGCATCTGAAAAAAAAAAAATCTTTTTTATTGATCCCTGTGGAGAATTTCTCTCCTCTTGTCTCCTTATAGATAGAGGTCAGTAACAAGCCTCAACCACAGGACAGCACTCAGAGGCTGGATGCAATTTACAGTCCTGCCCAAGGACACTTTAGCAAGCCAGATATTTGTCAGTTTGGAAGTTCTGGTTTTCCAGCAAATTGCTGTCAAGATCAGTGAAGCAAGTGACATGTTACAGGTTAAAGGTTAAAAGTGAGATGCTGGAACACAAGTAAGTCATTTACATTTGGCATCTTTATGAGACATTTTCTAGGTTTTCCTAGATCTTAATTTTTTAGGAGTTATAAAACATCCACCATAGCACACACCTTTTCACCTTCTTGTTCTTCCTTATTGAAAATTTGAGCAGACCATTTATTTGAACCCTCCAGCACCCTGTGGCATTTTAAAGAAGAAATGTGTTTGTCTGTCTCTACATTTTTCCTCTGTCAAGTGTCTGAATGCTGGGACATCATGCTTATCTTGTCAGAATGTATGTGTGCATGTGTGTGCATGTGTGTGTGTGTGTGTGTGTGTTTGAGAGGCTGAGAGCATTGTGTTGCTGGAAAAGATGCAGCTGAAGCCTTCTGGCTGACAGACAGCCTTTCTCAGGGTTATAGGAGGAAATATTGCATTCTGGCTGCTAGCTGGAGAGTCTGAAGATTGTTCTCTGTCGGTTACTCACTGCTTTCTTCTCTCTGGTAATGACCATCTTTTCTAACTTTGGTTTCCTGTGAATTGCAGCCCATCGATGGCACAGCTGACCTCGCTAACCCCTGAGCTCAGAATGCGAAAGCACACTATCCAGGAGCAAAAGAACACATTTTATTTATTATTATTATATTTTCTGCACCAGCATAAAGCTAACCATTTAGACTTATCTGTATTGTGTGTATTGGTATATTGTCATGTTTAATTAGGTGCACAAATACGGCTATGGATTTGGCCTTGGAATAAATGCTTTTTTTAAGCAACCTACTGTCAGACATTTGAATACCCCTTTACAGTGAGATTTAATGCATTATAGCATTGTGTGTGGATTCTATTTAAGTTCGGCAGACATTTTACAAGTCTGTACATAAAAATAAAACCATTTCAATTTATTTGCATCTGTACTTTCAACTAGTTTTTGTTGTGCAATTATGGTATTCATTATCGCCCACCATTGAAGGTGAAGACAGAGTGATAATGTTTTTGCCTGTTTCTGTGTGCTTGTGTCTTTGTTACCTAAATGTATTAAGAACCACTGAACAAAGTTTAATGAAACTGGCAAAAAGCAATCAGTGGATGTACATTTACAACTAAATAATTTAAGTCAACATGATTCAAAATGGCTGCTACAACAAACGTATCTTAAAAAGCACAAAAATGGTTGTAACTCAGTCAGTATTACAGATATTGGTTCAAAATTTGGTGTGTTAGTAACTGAGATGTATCCCTACTACATATTCTGAGATTCTAATAGATTCTGCTGCATCTTTGTTTAAAACTATTTGGTGTCAACTCTGACTGTCTGTTAGCAAAGTATCTCATGAATGCCTGGGCAGATTTTAATTTAATTTTCAGGAAATAATTATTGGATGTACTTCTACAGATTGTTAACATTTAGAGACAATCCAATTCAACATAGCCACCACTGAAAAATAATCTTTGAGAACCCAAAAAAGGTGATAATTCAGTCAGTTTGGCAGATATTGTGCTGAAATTTAGTGTAGTTGTAGGGGAGACTACTTAACATCTGTTACCAAAATATCTCATGAACCACTTGCTGGATTTTAATGAAACTTTCAGGAAGTAATTATTGGATGTACATTTACAACTGATTAACTTTTGAAGTCAATCCGCTTGGAAATGGCTGCCACAGCTAATCCACATTAACTAACACAAAAATAGATCTAACTCAGTCAATTTTACAGATATTGAGCTATAATTTGATGAGGTAGTAGCTGAGAGTTATTCATAACACATACTCTGAGTGGAACATATAGTATCACAAGATTGTTCATAAAGACAGTTTTAGGGTTTGACCAAAATGGCAACAACTCTGTCATTCCTCAACAAAAGGTGATCTTAGTAAAAAAAAAAAACTTAGGTGATATGCATTCTTTCAAGAGGTGTGCTAGGTCTTTCATTCTTTATGTATCTATTTTATTTTGCATTGTACTCAGTATGTGCATATACACCCGGCTTTACCTATTTTTTATTTAACAGAAAAAAAAACAGCTTTCAAACACACGATGCATTTTAATACTTCATGCTAAGCAGTTAATTCATTTTCTTCACACTGGTTGCAGCCAGAAAACAGCTATTTCGTCATTTTGCCGCCATATTTTCATTAGGCTCCTACTTTTGGCTCGGAGCCTCAACTGCCTGCACTGATGTCAAAAGAAAGTAGAATTATTTAGCAGGGGGGGCAGGTTGCACAGAAGCTGTCTTGTTCAAGAGAAGATGCACACAGTGTATAGGCATTCAAATAATTTACGGCTGTTTAATTTATGGGCCGCATCTCAATGAGAAGGTATTGCTCACCAATTAATATTCCCTCTTTGCCCTCTATCTGAGAAGACTCAGCTCAACGTGCAGCCAGCTGCCAGTGATGAGCTGAGGAAAAAAGGGAAAACGTAGGGAAAAAGCCTGGAATTAAGAGTGTTCATTACTAGAAATGCAAATTGAAGTGTCCCAGTATATAATAGTTTGTGACTGTCAGAAAGCCAATCAAGTAAATTTGCTTGTATTTTACAGCTGTAGTATATGTCACAAGGATGTATGCTGCAATGTAACGGCTGTAGTTATTCATAGATTAAAGCAGCAGTAATTATATGATAAGAAACTGTGGATAAATGATGTAGAACAAAAAAGATTTGCAGCGCCATGGAACATTTGATGAAGCCGGAATCCTAAAACGGAATAATTTAATGTTTTTGTCGCTCTGCTTAATGACATTCTGCCACAGACACGCTGTTCATTAACCAAAACCTTTTATTCTTGAGAATAATTTTTCACCTTCTGTGGGGAGGAACACTTTGTAAGGCCATGAATGTAACTGCTAAGTTTCTGAAACTTTGCCTCTAAAACCCTTTGACTTTTTACCACTAACGTTAGCTTATTCAGCTTCGATAATGAGGTCTCGCACACACTTCTTGCATTATTTCACAGTTCTTCACATGGGCAAATGGATGGGGAAACATGTAAAATCTCTGTCATTACTAAGGTTGGAAATCTTTAGGCACCTCATGATTTGACTCTGTTATGATTGAGAGGGCAGGGATTATAAAATGATTATTGATGTATGTTGGTTATCGATGGATCTTGATCATCTGCGATTATCAGGTTTATGAATGAACACCAGGAGCCATTTGGTAAGCTTGGGATGAAGCTGAAATACAAAGACAAAAATACAAATTTACAAATTTAAAATGGAGCTTATTTTACATAAATAGACACTGATTTATATACTTTTGTGCTCAAGTGTTAAAAAAAAAAACGTACTAATCCAAGCTGTTGACCAAGAATTAGCATAGAAGCTGACTTAACATTGAAAACACCATAAGAAAGCTAACCTAAGTTTATCATTAGAAATTTATATACCAATTAAATGTTTCAAAGTCATTACTAAAGACGGTCATGTTAAGATAACTGCAACTATTACATACAGTATATTCTTCAGAGTTCAGTGAAGAAAAGCTGAAAAAGATGTGAAAACTCACAGTTTTACTGCCGCATTTTTCTACCATTCAGCTATACTGTCACTAGAGAGAGGACCTCTGCTGACTCTCCTAAAGTGACAGCACAAGTTAAGGTAAACAAAATTTATTTGATATTTCAAAATCGATTAGGAATCTCCCATGTCGCGATGCAATGCATCTAAAACAGATTGTAACCCCCACCTCTAGACTTCACAATATTTATGATGTAACACATCTGTGCTCAAACGGATAAATCATGAACTCCAGTACTTTTATAGAAAGCATTCAGATAAAAACAAATAAACATAACAAATGTCTTCATATTCTATTTATGCTTCTGTCATAAACCTAAAGTGAGCTTATTTAGAATCGGTTATGTTTAAAGAGCACCCGCTAGCTCCTAATGGCCGCTCGTCATGATTCTTCTGCTTCCTGTTCACGGCCCGGTCCATGTTGCTTGGCCAGCTCCCCATCACAGATGGCTGACTTGGCCTGAGACTGACATCTGTATCATCCTCAGCTGCCTCAGCCTTGCCTTTCCAGTGTCAATGCTGTCAGAGCCAGCCACTCCTCATCTGATTCTCTGCTCCTAGCCATCCTGTGGCGCTACCACAATTGGCTCCATATGCCAACCACATGGAGAAGTGTCAGCTCCCAGGTTGCTTGCTGCCTTTTCTTCTGTCACTCTTTTTTATGCCTTTTGTGTCATTATGTTTCTGTCTGTAGTAGCCATTGGAATAATTCACCACATGGCTATAAAAGATAAAAATGTCAGTGTTGAAGACCTTAATAAACAGGTTTAAGGCTGCAGAGAAGGCAGATTACATCCTGTAATCATTGTTGTTGTGGCTACTGATGGACAGGAGAAACTGAGCTTATTCTTCCCCAAATTAGTTCCTATTTGTTTTAAAAGACCAGTGGAAAGATGCTCAGCTGGCAACAGTCTTGGGGGCATTAGTCTTTCTGCTACAACCAGAATACTATTCTTACTGTAAGAGAGGGAACTGAGTTTCCAGCAGTGGACAGGACCTGGTTCAGGCCCCGGGCAAAGAGCTGGCTCAACATAAACAAAAAAGCAGGTCATGGCAGCTGGGATGGAGTGGGAGGAACAAGCTGATGTGGCAAGAAGATGCTGTCTCCTCTATGAACAGATAAACAGTATTAGCTGAAGGATGCGCTGTTACTTTTTTAGCATTTACAGGTCAGGCTTATCATTAATATTCAGTACCTAAATGTGGAATAGTAGCAAGACTTCAAGAAGTTAAAGTGCTATCATACAAGACTTTATAAAGCTTCATCTTGAGCTGTGGGTTGATTTTCAGCAGTAGCAGCGTCATTCTGGACCCAGGTTGACTCAAAATACTGAGCAGTGTGTCACATCGTGAGTCACAGCGTGTGGAGCCCACCGGTGTGGGAATGCTGTTCATCACTTCCACATCAGTCGTGGACAGTAATACCATCACCCTTTGATTCATCACTAGTGTTGTCATAAAAGCCTAATATTTTAATGCTACTTATTTACGATTAGAGGAAACTATAAACAAGGTTTAGCTCTGTGGACTGCGCCCATTAAAAATTGCTGGGTTATTTTTGATAACTCAGTTGCTGGGTTAAAACTGTTGGGTCATAGGTTCGGTTGCTTTAATTTGACCAAATAATGGGTCAATAGTTTTGACCCAAGGATCGGGTTAGAGATGATTCCTATCATTTTTCACAGTCTGCCATTTTAAGCAAGAAATTGTCTAAATCTGACGTGACTGGACTTCTGCTTTAAGTATATAACAAGTAAAGGTGAGCTGGTAAAAACAACTTGTAAGAAGATCTTTAACCTGGTTAGACAGCTGATGCTAATTCTGGTTAGCGTCAACCAGCTACCATCACTCCAAGTTGTAATTATCAAACAACCCAGATTTTGAGTTGTTCTTTTTAACTCGACTCATAAATAAATGAATAATTTTAACCAAATTTTTAAGTGTAAAACTTAACCAATATACTGGGTCAAACTGATAACCCAACCAGCTGGGTTAAAAGTACCCAGGGTTGACTCGGTCCTAATGGACTGTACTTATATAGCACCTTTCTAGCCAACCAGGCCACTCGAAGCACTTTACAACACGATCTGTGCCCTCATTTACTCATCCACACACATTCATACAGCACTCTGCTGCATCTCTACAAAGCTAATCTGAATAAATCATTCTATAGAGTCTAATCGGTGCTTTAGATCATATTCATACACTGATGAGGGGTTCAGTTTCTTGCCCAGGGACACTTTGATATGTGGCATACTGACTGAATCGAACCTCCAGCTTTCCCATGGGAGGACGACTGCTCTAACCACTGAGCTCCAAATACAACCTAAACACGACCCAGCGCAGCATCATTTGAGTAATCTTATTGTTGTTTTATTTATTTTGAGGTTTAAAAGTTTTGTATTCAGAGCACATCAATGTTTCAGTCCCCCTGTTAGTTATGCCAGTTAACAATCTTCTTATACTTGTAGGAACTCATTATAAATTAAAAAAAAAGAAGAAATAAGCCAATATAAATGAGTAGAATATGCAACACCCCACTCGGAGTCCAAAAGCTTACAGAATGGTTTTATGAGTCTTAAAAATGATCCCCCCTGGGAACAACCCGCTGTGTAAATTTGTTTAAACTCACAGATTTGTTTCTGAACAAGCCTGGGTTTTTTTAGAGACAAGTAATGAAATACAGATTCAACAAGATCACATTCTGATACTTAAACTGATATGTTCAGCTCTTTTCTTCTCTTTTCCAGGTATCAGTCTTGGTAAAAATAATGCTGTGTGTGTATGTGTGTGTTCATTTCTCTGTAGCAAAACATCTCATGAACCAGTGAACAGATTTTAATGAAACTCTCAAAGTAATCATTGGATGTACGTCTGCAACTCATTAACTTCTAGATTTACTCTAATTTAAGATGCTAATCGACCTTAGCCACCACAAAAATGGCTATAATTCAGTCTGTTTTACGAATTTTGAGCTACAATTGATATGGTTGTAGCTGAGAGTCATCCTCAACACGCAAACAGATTTTGCAAGAGCTCACTGTGTCACATGTGATCACCCGTAAATTCATTTACAAAGACCAAAACAGATTTAACTCCATCTCTTTTTAGCATAAAATTATGTTTTAATTCAAAACATTAGCATGATAGGTGCCAGGCATTCCTTCAAGGAATACTGGGTCTTTATTAAAATTTTAATTGATTTGCTTTTGTTATTTTTTAATATCCCATGGTAACACTCCCCTATCAGTCATTCATCTGGTTTTTGTCCTTGTAGGACCACCTTCAGATCTTTTCCTGGAGTCCCCATTAGCAGAGTTTAATGCTGTTGGTCACATCCAGCTGACCTCCACTTTGCTGCTCAGCTTGTGAGCCTAAACTGGAAAGTCTGGGAATCTGCTGGTCAGTGCAGTGGAGTCTGACTTATAATGATTGGAGTTAATGCCATAAAAAGTAGATTGGTCCACCTGTTAGCATCTCACCGTCATGGCCCACTGGGTGTGAGGACCCTGGGCCTCCACTAGCCCGACTCGCCTCGATGCACACGAAGAATCCAACATGGCCCTTTGATGTCAACCTAATGTCCCCCAAAGCAGAGCCTGTGGCCTGAATACTTAGTTCATGAAAGGAATTACATGCACTTAAATGAAGTGTCACCACACTGATGTTAGTTTGGGCCACAGAGCCATAAAAACTCACTGGGAAACGGCTATCAATAGCTTTTGTAGGGCTGAAAGAAATCTAATTTTTATCTTCTACACATACATGTGCACAAAAAAAAATGCAAAATGGCAATATGGTTAACTATTTTGGAAACGAGGCGGCCATGAATAGTCGAGTGGGCCAGTGGACAGGCTTTAGTGCAAGCAATTACCATATCTGTTCTAAATTTTAACGGACTTTGTTCCTTTTTCTCAACATCATTAAAACGCTCATTTTCAATGGACAGCAGGAAAGAATGATCTCTAGCGCCATTAGTGAAGGCAACCGCTTCACTTTTGATAGCTCCTGCTTTGAAAAATGTGCTGAATCCCACTCTAATGGTGTGTTGGTGTATTCATCGGCAGAGATGGGGTTTTTTGTCACACACCCTAATGTACAAAGCTTTTGTTAATGCATTTAGCAATAAAAACTTTATATGCTGTTTTTCTTCTACATATTATTTGAAAAAAAGACTCATCTTAAGAACTATTTATTTCATGATCCAAAATAGTACTAATAGTTTCTGTCTGTTAGTCCCCTTCGGAAAAAGGGACATTATAGCCTGACAGACAGACAAAAAAGACAAACCTTTCGTGTCATGAAAACATGTTTCAGAGAAACTATTCATTTTTTCTGTTCTAAACCACAAAATGTTGTTTTGTTAGAAATTCATCCACTGAGTGCTTACTCACCTTTCACTCTTTTATTTTTAAGTTACTTTCTCTGAATCAGTGTCACAGCTAAATATAAAAATAAATAAAACCTGCTGATGCAAATTTGCTTTTCACTTCCATTATTACTGCCTGCAGGAAGAGTTCTGCAGATGATGGACCACTGGAAGAGGATGGCTTTGAATCATCTAATAAAACTCTCCAAAACATATCAGATATGAAGAATTCATACCTGTTCATGCTTTCTGCATTAGATCCTACAGAGATACTGGGCGAACATTATTTATGATTTGACCTTCAGTTCTTTGGCAGTGCAGCTAAAATGTCAGGTATGTGTAAAATATGTAAGGCGCTGATGCAAAAAAAAAAGAGAATTTAGTTCTTCTCATTTTGATTCTAGTAAGTAAATCTCAGTGATAACAGTTTCTTTCCTTATATCTCTTCATCTTATAATCTTTTCTGGGAAAATTTGTCATCCCGCAGAGGTAGCGCCTGTTTTCTTTTAGATCAATTTGACGAATGCAGGCCAGCCAGGCAGAAGACCGGGATGTGTGCTGCCAGCTGCTGAAACCCACACACACAAACCTTGATTGAAGCATAACTACCAATCAGTTATTGAACATGACAAATTTCTCACCCTGTGCACAAAGAGCGACACACTCACACAAACGTGCTCGTGCACGCACGGATCACTCCTGCCAGACCATTAAACAAGAAAGCAGCTCCTTTGGCTCCTTAATGGAAATTGCTATTTCAAAGCGTTTGGAGAGAGATGTTAACCTTCTGCTGTACTTGTGGCATTAAAAATGGATCAAAGCAGCTGAGCTTTGATGTCAATGGAAGATTTTATTTGGGTCGGAGCAGCGGGGAAGGGAGCAAAGATTGCTCTTTATCACCCTCTGCTGGGAGAAAATGGTATTCCCTTCATACTTTAGGATGATTTATTCGACCTTTACTTTTTTGTTTAATGCAGCTTCCGCAACTCAAATGAGTACTGAGAACTTGTGGTGATAAAGACGCAGCTACAGATTAGACAGACTAAAGAGAAGCTGCAAAATGAGAAAGCAGGTGTTTCCTTGTTTCTTGTCAGCAAGTTCATCAGTCAGGTTTTGTTGTGCAATATGAGAGTTGATGTGAACTGTCTGGGGTATCAAGTACGAAAAGAGGTGAGAAGGCGGAGGTGCTTCTGGCTGGGTGGTGTTTCTGATGAGGGGGGTGAACCTTCGACCCTCAGCAGGCAGTTTGAAAGCTCCCTGGTGTTAGTCTCCCCCACTGAGCTCAGCTTGGGCCTGGGAATGAACACACTGTTCAAAGAGATAAATGACTTTGGGTGGAAGCAACGTCGCCTACCTCTTGGTGTTTTTTTAAGATTGTATTCAAATGTCTCCAAGTTAAATAAGTTTGTAGGCTGCAAACAAACAGAGACCTAAGACAGGGATAGCTGCGTGTTTGCCTTTTTTCTCATACAGAAAAGACAATTGAATCAGCGTTCGTGTTGATCTTCTGTGGATGCAGCCACTGTTTGCATCAGAGTTACTGTTTATGTGTATGAGCAGCCCTGTGGAAAGCACAGAGTTGGGGGAGGAGTGAATGGAAAAGATAGACACAGATACAGAGAGTAAAAAAACATAAATAATTGATGATAGATACCGCCTTGCATCTGCTGCCTGCTGCCACTGAGTTTCTTCAAAGTAGGTACATCGAATGCAGGGTCTTGCTAAAACACAGTCAAACCTCCCATCTCCTCCAACCGCATTATCACATTATAAAAAAAACAAAAAAGTGGAATGCTTTTGGAAGTCATCTCCTGTGTAATAAATGCAAATGTTTTTGCCTGAGATCATGAGACAGGTCTTTAAGTCATTTATTTTTTGCCATATAATTGATGGCATATTTATTCATGTGGGGGAAAAAAGATTCCTATTTCTTGTGTGACGAAGTCGGAATAAAAGCTCCAAAGGTTAATTAGTGAAGTTTCTCAGGCTTTTTGTCCATAAGGGTCACAAACAAGTGGGTTAAGGCTATTTGGAATCTCAATACATGATTGACTTTAATGTATTTTGCCCCCTCCCATTGGTAAGCCCATTTTTTCACAGTTTGCCTCATTAAATCTTTGTGGAAATTCTCCAGCTCTTGGAGGAAGAGACTTTCTTTTGATTAGGCTGTAAACAAATGGAGGAGGTGTTTGACATCTTCCGAGTCTGTGGTCCTCTTTTGTTTTGCTGTTGGACTGTTTTTGAGCCCCCTCCCCACTTTGACAAGGCTGGAGCACTACTCCCGAAAGCCTTTATTCTCGCTTGTTTTCATTTATTTATTTTTTTTATTCCCTCACTCAACTCCAACCCCTCCTCCCTCACGCCTTTGTTAAAGACGGCCCCTCGCCCACTCCCCCCGTCTCTCCCTCTCTGGCGTACTGTCTCTCCTGCTCTCTCGATATGCGCTCATCTGTTTCGCTGGCTGAGGGCTGAGAGACGAAGCGCTCTGGAGGAGACTGTTTGGGAACCAGCGACATGCCGCTGCAGTTTTCTCCAATAGAGGAAAAAGGGGGGAAAAAGGGGGGTGCACCGAAGTGTCAGGATCTGCTTTTCCTTTTGCGAACCCTCCTCCTCCCTCTCATCTACTTCTCGTCTGTCTCTGTCTGTCCACTGACTTCTCTCATTGACTCCTCGCTTCAGCTGGCTGCCTGAGCGCGCTGACACCGGGACCACTACCTGCTGCCTGGGGATTAAGAGCGCTATGAATACCTGCTGCCTAATTTGTTGCTTTTGTAACCAGTGAAAGGAAAATTCACACGTAGAAGAAGCAGGAAGTTAAATCTTGGTGACTGGGACACATGGGGAGCACCTCTGGACTAAGACATCCAACTCAGTAAAGGATTAGATGCTGGAGAGAAAACAGGACAAGTTTTTTTTCTCTACAACCTAAAGTAGAATTGATTTAATTTTTCTGAGGGTCTTAACCTTAAAACCTTTTTTTTTCCCCTCTAATTTGGTTGGATTTCTTTATTTTTGCCTGCTGCTGACAAAACCCCAGCAAGTCTTTGCCTCAAGCATCTTGGTTGATTTCTGATCATTTTCTGTTTTTTCTCCTTTTCTTTTACTGAGTTTATACCTTTTTTGTATTTTGCTGCTCATCTGTGGCTGCGTATGGGAGAAGGCAGCTATGAATTGACAGGTCGAGTGTGGCTCGTGATTGTTTGCTCCTCCAACTTTTCCCCCTCTCCTCCGCTTCCTTTGACCTGCTTTTGGCCCCAGCGAACCATTGGAGTTAGAGCGGAGGGGTGCAGCTGCTTTCCCCCCCCTGCATGAGACCTGCTTGAAATAAAAGGGCATTGAAGTGTAGAGGAGTGACAGACGCGCAGGAGGAAGGAGAAACAAACCAACTGCTTGCTCCTTGAAGCTTTCGTGGACGGATTCAGCTTCCAACTCTTTCTGGTTATGATGTCAGCTTCGGAGGGGCTTTGCATGTCATGGACTAGACCATAAACCAAAGAAGCCATTCCTTTGGATACAAAGAGCTGTGGTGACTTGGAAGCAGAGCATTAAGTTATTACTTAGGAGAGCCACAGCCACTCGGAACTTGCAAAGCCATCACCTTTTCCTGCAATAAATTTGACACATGCTTTCAATGAGCGCAGGACCATTTTTTGGTCTGGAAGGCTTTTGACAAGAACAGAAAGGGGTGCTGTTTGGAGCTGGCGTCCCCTGACCTCTTTTATTATCGACTAATTGCCCATCAGGGTCATTAAAAGAAAAAGAGCGGATTCCTTCAGCGGATTTACTGTCAACCTGCTGTGGAAAATTTCCATGTGGATATCCAAAACACCCACGTTCTAACGCACACATTTCTAGGTTTGATACATGTCACGCACATATATGCCAAAAGCACTATAACACAGTTTGTCAGACACATTATCACCACCCACTTAAATCTACACACATCTGCGCTGTAAGTATACATGACCTCATAACACACACACACACACGCATACTTGCACATTAAATTCACATTAGTTTGTCTTTTTCCCAGCGGGCACAGAGGAATGGAGGTTGTCTGGACAGGTGGGGGGCTGTAGGAGTCCGACATCCAGGTCCCCCCTGTCTGCCCTTTCCCCAAATGTATGTTATTATCTGTAAAAATGTGCCTCTTGCGAAGCGTTGATAGCTTTCTGCCGCGATTCTCTGAGAGAAACAGTCACCGGGTCCCTGTCACGGTGCACAGCTGGAGCCATAGCTGAAACCCCTGTCCATTACTCATCTTTTCTGCATTTTATTTTCATTATCTACATCGTTAGCCCTCACCCCACCGCCATCATTTTTTCCAACGGGTCTCTGGGCACCCCTCGGCGCACTCCCCGTCCCATCGTCTCCTCCACCCTGGAGGGGCGGGGGTCGCTGGAGTGGAGCATGAGCGGGTGCCACTACCCCTCGCCGCCAGTGCCGGAGCGGGACCGCAGGTACCAGCACAAAGTGTCGCTGGTGGTGCGTTACTTCATGATCCCCTGCAACATCTGTCTGATCCTGCTGGCCACGTCTACTCTGGGCTTCGCCGTGCTGCTGTTCCTCAATAACTGTACGTTTTTGTTCAACTGAAGCACACACTGTAACTCGCTCCACTTCTCTGCTGCACTTTCAAATCACTTTAATGGCTCTGTCTGGCAATAGAAAGCTCGCCATATAGCTAAATTCAAATAGATTTGTGCTGCCTTTTCCACAGAATTTATTTGGGGGAAACATCTTTTCTCGGCACACATGACAATCCCTGCATTAAATGTCCACATTGAAGCGAATGCCCCCATCAAAACAAGGCATACCAAATGTCTCATAGCAGCTTTATCTGTCCTTGAAGTAGGGACATAAGGACATTTAAACCCACCTTCCATGACTCTGAGTAAGCAGGGTTCTAAGACAGCTTTGTATCTCCTCTCTAAAGCCTTGGCATTTACTTTGAACTGTGCGATGAAGTATTTCATGGCGATTAAAAGCCTTAAGTGGCTCAAAAAGTTATCTTTTGGTTTGGAAAAGCCCAATCCCTCCTGTCATCTCTTCCTAATGCAAAAAAAAAAATCTCTCCCCAGCATAAATTAAAAGTGCAGTAGCTCATTAGTTACTAGTGAAAGTTTTTGATAGAGCTATTGTGTTAAAGAGTTCTCAGTAGAGCTAATTTATTTTTTTTCTTCCCCAATGAAGCTCTGTAATAAGATTTAATGTCAAATTATTATTTCAGTTCAGAAAAGTACTCTTCAGTATAAAACAGGGACTGTCTCTGTGAAGGATCCCTGAAACAGTTTGTTTGATTGCCTTATACTATTTAAAACACATTGCAAGCATTGTTTTATTGCTTTAAAGTTACTGATCTCATATTTAGGCATGTAAAGGCAACTGCCAGATCTAATAGCTGCTAAAGCCAAGGGGTGTTTTCACAACCACATAAGATCAACCCTGACCAATTCCAAATTATTTAACACAAACTCCTCACTGTAAGAGATTTACACAAGTCTATTTTGTAATGCCTTCCAGTTCAAATTGTGTTAAAGGTTAAATCTTCTTATCTCTACTAAGTGGTCTATTACTTATGCAAGATTTGGCCTCATAATCACTTGCAGATTATACTAGGTAACTAAATTTGCTTATTAAGAGTCATCCTAATGAAGGTTGAAGTCGTCTGATTTGTCATTTCATGTGAACCGATCTTTGCTCTTGTTATCCTCTGATCGTTTTAAGCATGTTCACAAGGCAAAGTGCTCTGACAGAATATAACTTTCCGCATTTGTCAAAGGTGCCTAAGTTTTTTATTTCTTTTTTTAAGCTTGTGTTTTTCTATTTTCGTTCTAAATTCTGGTTGCAGGTTACTCGAGAGAAGAGGGGTCATTTATAAACTCGCTTTGTTACCGAATCAATTTGAGACAGACAGATTTAGTTGGAGTTAATACAGACTCGAATAAAGCAGGCCAATCTTCACCTCTCCTGTGGTGGTGTGAAAGAAAAATGTGTGTTGGAGAAATTGATGAGCTGAAGGGGTTCTATTATGCTGCCAGGAGCCCTTTGCCATGTGGCCACAAGGACAGCTGGATAGTGATAGTGCTGCTGCTGGAGATGTGTGCATGTGTATTAGTGGGAGGGGTGTTAGAAGACCTCGAATTCACAAATTCTGTTGTCAACATACGGAATGAGGCATGTCCATACGTACGCACACAGTTTGCATCCCTCTCCCCCCTCGAAATTCTTTTGCCTGCCAGTGGAGCCTGCTGCACGGGCGCACACTCACTTCATCATTCTGCACAACTATCCATCAGCCACAGCAAAGGGGAAGGTGACACACATGCAAAGATAAACACACACACACACCCCTTTCTGCACGTGGGTAAATGTCACAGCCAGACACTTATTGATTTGCCGAAGATATAGGGTGAATGATGGCTGTGTTGTGACATTCACACAGAACCGGGAACTTATGCAGGCTTTGCCAGGTGTAAAGGGAGATGGAAGTGGCTGATATGTTTATGGAAAGACCTTATCTTGTCCTTTCGTTATGGAAATGTGAAGAAATCGTTTAGCTTCGCCTAGCATCTTGGCTCACTTTGTACTACACATTCTCTTTCAGGCTTCTTCTGATTCACCTTGCATGACACTATGTCTCTATCTGTTTGTTTGTGCATATTTAGACATGTTTATAAAAGTGAGAAAAAGAAGTAGGAAGTCTGTCGGTGCTCCTTTCTGTTCCTCCTCTACATCTACCCAATGCCATTTTTTTCCCCCATAGTTTTATGTGTATTCTTGAATCTCCCCCTAGATGAAAATCAGTTACTGTCATGACTGAATGCGAAGCAGCTTCAGCAGACAATTCATTATTCACCTCTAGCACCAACCTTGCCTCTCCTCTCCTCTCCTCTCCTCTCCTCTCCTCTCCTCTCCCCTCTCCTCATTTATTTTTCTCTCCCGCACAGACTCCTTTCTCCCCCGAAGCCCCGACTGTTGACAAGCAATTTTAAGCTAGCCTAAATTTAAAACTCAGCTGTGTCTCAGGGTGCCGACGGGTATCGCAGAAGTCCTGGGAAAGGCTCCAGCGCAGAGGTTGACGGGGGGGTGGGGGGGTGGGTTGCGAAAATGTGTTATGGCGGGGTAATTGATGTGATGTGTTGTATCTTCCTCATTATCCTTCACAGTGTAGAGGCAGCGGGGAGATGTCTGGGTGGTAGCTCAGCTTTTTCTGAATGTGTGTTTGTTCAGTGCAGGCAGCTCTGACAACTCACCGGGGCTTTGCTTAGTGAGTCACACAGACGGGTGGACTGCTAGAGTGCAGATGGTGGTTCAGTTGGGTCGTGCTTGGTACTCAAGTAACCCGGTACACCATGACCAGCCTACTGTATCGTGATAGTCTTTGAGGAATGTATCATGCTTATAAAAGAGTAACCATCTGGTAAAACAAATTCCCTGCAAATGATGTCGGTGCACAGATATTTCCTTACACATTAAAACTCATGATGTTGCCATGATTTACTACATCCAGAGTGTCTGCAGATGTGATTCTTCCACTTGTTTTTTTCTCTGTTCACTGCTAAAATCATTAGTTGTCTAATAAGTTATACCATCAACAGAATATAACATACCGCAATTTGAATGTGCCGTCATTTATGGAAGAACGGATTTTTTTCTGGTTACAACCTCTCAAATGAGATCACTAACTGCTTATAATCAGAAATTACACATTTTTGTAATTCAGCTTGTTTGAGAATATGCCCAGGGCTCTGGGAAATAGTTTTTTTTCCTTCTATAATGTTGCTTACATACAGTTGACCTTATAATTGAATCCTTTTTGATGTTATGCATTAAAAAAAACATAACTGATGCCCTCTTTATGTTTTTACTCAGTTTTTCTATCTGCAATATTTTATTTCCATTCCCTGCTAGGTAAAAATAAAACAGCCCACATCATTTTTACATAAAGTAGCCAAGGTGTTAAAGCTGCAGAAGACTCAGATTACATGAGCGTTATTTAGCCATTTGACACTACAGGTCTTGTTTTATGGTTCCCACGCCTTGAAAAGCTTTGTCATTGTCTGCTGGTTGTGGACCAGGAGAGTAGCATGATGTAATGTGATGTATTAGGGGGAAAAGATTCTGATTTATTCCACATGTATCTGCAGGTGGGTGGAGGCAAGGACCGAGTGTGTATTCCCTGATGCACTTTATGTCATCACTATTGTTGAATTTCCCGTCTTATCTTACACTTTTCAACTCAAATTAAAATCAAATCCCTCTGTTCTCAATTTCCCTTGTGCTCTTGTAACATCAAAAGTCATGCCTTATGGTTTGGAACGATTAGAGTTTTGAAGGGACGACTGACAACACGGTGATGATACTGATATCGCTGGAATGCACTCCTGTCCGATTAGCTCAGCTCCATCCCTGCAGGGCTCGGTCACTGTGTTCAAATGTGTGAGATACAAAAAGGACAAAGATAGAAATGTTCTCTCTTTCTCTTTTTTTCTGGTACGAATTCAATTATTTTTGCTTTTGCCTTTGGGAAGTTTGCAGAATTTTCCCCAAACTAAACAATTTCTTTTTCTTTTATCTCTTTCAGACAAACCACCTCACTTCACTCCGGCCCAGCCTCCTGATGGTAAGCCCTCTGTGGTTTCTTTCTGCTCACCTTCACTGGTCGTTGGGTTTCTGGGCTTTACCTCCCAATAATGACCACAGACAGCAGATCTGTGCCTTTAAAGTGGGCAACCGTATGTGTGCTTTGCCAGATTTAGCAGCTCTACTTTCTGTTTCTACATTGTTGGTATGGCAGGCACATGGCCAGGTCTGCTCACGGCCTTTGATGTACGAAGGATCTTTTGATGACTTGATTTGATCTGCTCCACACAGCTAGTTGGACTGATGTTCAGTATCTGTTACCGCAGCAGCATTCACATCCTTCTGATAGGGTCTAATAGGATAACACACCTCCCTTATCTGTGTGTATTCAACATTACTTTAGGCAGCATGAGGTTTGCAGGCCAAGGGCATGGAGCAGCACCATTACCTCCCCTTGTTATCCCTATGTTCTTGCCCCACCTGGTACTTATAAATCTTTGCTATAGGTGCTGTAATGTTTTAGTTTTGTTCTGGGCCAGAAACATAAGCTGTTAATTAAAAAAAAAGTCTGTTTTCAAAACTGTAGTTCTTGGAGAGGTTTAATTGAAGGAAAACAGCTGGTTTTCAAGCTGCTATCATGAATATTTATCAGCGCTAACACAGTGAGACAGTGTTTGATAGTTACTTCTTTTTTTATTTTGCTACACTGACTGAATTGCCAGGGATGGCCTCCTACTAGTTTGGAAGGTGTTGCATCATCCTGCATGTGTGCAGGCAACAAAGCCAGAGGTGCAGAGAGAGATAACATGTGGAGAAAATGTTTCTAATGATCCCAAACCCACTGATGCCGGGGAGAAAAGACCAGTGTGGGCTTGCCGAATCTGTTTCTGATAATTGCCCAATCACTCACTCCATAGCTTGTTTGAAAAGACAGTTTTTGAAGGATGTCACCTTAAAATGAATCAGATTAGAGATTGTTAATGATGAATGTAATTATCTAGCAGGGACAATGGATTGTTCACTGTCAGTGTGAAATGATTGTGGCGTTTGGATTCAACAGATACTTGTGCTTGATTGGAGCTTTTTTATTTTTTTTGCAGTTCTACTTCACCTTAGCACCTGAGGAATATTTAAGATGTCAGATTTGTCACAATACACTTGAGATTCATTTGCAGCCAGCGCACACTGCAGCATTTCCTTATTTTTGTTATAATGACAAATGTAATTGTCTTGATAAATTATTATATTCTAAAGAGAGGTCTCTATTGGTCTGTTTTTTTAAGTAGATATTGCCATAAAATGTGGCTCTTCACTTGAAAAGTAGAAACAGTATTCAGACAGTGAAGCATCCTATTTCTGTCTTCCATTGAATTTTCCCCTACAAAAGAAATGAGGCCCTGCTTATTGATTGAGCCACTCATTTCCCATGTATTAAAGTTTTTGCTGGCTGAAGGGCACAGTTTGTTTCTGCACTAGTCAACCGTTTAAAAGCTGCTCCTAGCCCTTAATTACATTTCCAATAGTTCTGTAGGCTTTCCACTCACAGCCTATGCTGTTTTAATATGCCAATGAAAACAAAAAGCAAAGTCTCCAATCAGTGGGGGTAAAGCCTGCCCTGTGGGACCCAGTTTCTCTGGGTCATTTAACGCTGTAGAGATTAGTTAGACAATTAGAGTTGGCCCAAATACGGCAGCAGGCCACTTTTTTTTGGAGACGTATGGTTTTAGTTGTAGTCGAGGGGTTGTTGTGAAGATGCTTTAGACAAGCAAAGTGCTAATAAAGCTTTGCCGTTTCTCAAATGTGCTTCAAAGAGCACTGGGCTTGTTCTGCTGAACTTGTCCTCAGAGCCAAGGACGCTCTACTCCTGAGTACGGAAAATCACACACAAAATACCAGGGAGCCTGAATTTTTAACCAGCGTAGTTTGTCTCTGAAATGCTGTTGATGAGATGTCCTTATTAGTGTGAGGAGTTTCTGCAGAAACTAAGGAAATTTGTTCTGCAAAACAGAAACAAAATCTAGGGACATGCTAGGAAAATAGGCAGCTTTGAGACAACATAAGTAAAGCTCTTAGATATGTTTGGTGTGCACCACCCACAAATAACTGACAAACCATCCCCAGTGAATGGTCTATAATCACCAGTCAAAAAAGTAACAAAAGTCCTAAAGCAGCCTTTAATTAGGTGCTTTCTTTGAAAGCTCAAAGGAGCAGTTGCTTAGCTCGGGCCATAGTCATTATTGCCTGTCGTCTCCTGATAATAAAACAGTTGTTGTGTGTTTGGCCGAAGCTGGAAAGCTCACAAAATTTGCAGCTTGAGGGATTAATATTGGACTTTGGAAGCAGGGGATGGCTGAGAGAAATGCCCGATGAATGAGTCTTTGGCCTCAAACTGTTAACGTCCGGATTTAGAAAAACACAGAAAATACTTAGCTACTGGTCAAGGACAGGGCGTAGGATTGAGGCCATGATAGCCATCACTCACAAGTTAATGTGAGGCTGAAGACAGGTTGTTGATTTAAGCCAAAAATAGTTGTAATTGAACCGAATAGATTTACTTCTTGACCTCTGTCTCAAAGTCTTCATTTCAAAAGAAAAATCACTGAAGATGGCTCCCTGGAGGTATGTCCTTCATTTCATCCAATTTCAGCTGGAGGTGGATGACTAAACAAAGGCCAATCAAGATTCAATATAGGCCGGAGACTCAAAGGAAAGAAAGTGTAATGGAAGAGTCGAGCCTGAGATAGTTCAGAGGTCTCTTGTGGCTGCAGCTGTCTTCAGCACCACTTGCCCAGCAAGAGCCCATTTACAGGGAAGCTTTCAATTTCACATTTGTCACTGTCAGTTCTCTCCAGAGGATGCTCCTCACTGACAGTCAAAATAAACTCCTGGACTGAAATGTGATTTGATCTGAGATGGTGGGACGCCTGTAAAAAGTGCCAGCGGGCTCACTTACACTTTAGAAAACATTCCCCACAACTGACTCCTATTCACCTTTGGGAGAATACAGGAAACCAAGTGCTTCACTCCTGTTACCCCTCTCAGGCTTGGGGAAAACATGGACACAAAATCCTGCTGTAATTTATTCTGCCAAAGCCTTTCCCTGTGTTTTTGACAGTAAGCCCAATTCGAAAAGAAGCAGAATTAATTATGACTCCTTAGCCTATCTTAATTAAATCTTTTCACATCATAGATTTCACACAACAGAGTCAAATTATCTACCTTATCTTTCAGTTGCGGTGGGGGTACCGGTTTGTGAATGTTTCACATCAAGATATCAAAAGTACGCCAGAAAGTTGCCTCTTATGGATTATGAGTTTGTGTTTTTATGTCTGTTTTTAACAGAGAACAGCCTATTAGCCCATTTTAGTGAGGACCGCTGGGAGATTCGAGCAGCCTTGACTTTATCAAGAGAAAGTTTGTTGCCCTTTTAAAACACACAGAGCTTTCAAAGGGCACATCTGAACTTTGTATCCTTACACTTGTCTGTCTTGTCTAAGGTCATTGGACTCAGAACATGTGAATAAGAGTGCCTGAAAGTTTTTATTCATAAAGACAAAACAAATGCAAGAATGTTGTAACAAACTGTAAGTGGACTTTGAATGAGTGATTCCAAACACTGACTTTAAATGACCAATTTTAAGCCAAGCAAGGTAAGCAACATGTAAAAGCTCTCCGTATCCAGTGTAAACCAAATCTCATGTCTGAATTTAAAAGATGAAAATCCTCAGCATGAACACGGTGCTGTACTGAAGACTCCTTGTACTTTTAGCTTCTTTCAAAATCGAAGGAGTCACCTTCTTCTGGCCATTTGAAATTGTGCAAGTTTAAAACTTGTCTGGACTGGCTTCACTTTTTAGACCCGGAGGCTACGTCCATCCTTCATACAGAGTTTCCAATCAGGTTCGCCTCACCCCGCCTGAGCTCACCCAGTATTGATCTGCCAAGATAGCTTAGAAGCATCTGTCCAAAGAGAGAAAAACAGCGTTTGCTAGAGAGGAGAAAACTGAGTGGGTCAGAGGCGTAAAGAGCAGAACAGTTTGCTTTTGATCCCCATGACAGCGAGTAATTGTTTATGTAGTTAACAGTGCAGTTTTACTTTGATATGCCCTGCAACTGAGAAATGAACCTGACTTATTGATAGCACAGGTGATTCAGGGACCTCAAGCCTCGTAAAGATCAGTAGGTTTTTTTTTTTATATAGATGTACAGGCTGCGATCTGGAAGCTGTCAGAGTTTCTGTCTGATATCGTGACATAATCTTGGATTGGGAAGTTTGCAAATGACAAATCGACTTTAACTGGGCCTTTTAAATATTATATTCTTGTTAAATAATCAAGCCTCAGAAATAAAACTACAGTTGTAACAGCTTTCTGTGAAGTCACCTGTTTTCCTTTTTTTTAAATTCACAGTAAATTCCTCCAAACAGTTTTTAAATGTAAGCACATTCTATTCCTCAGAAGAGTGCAGGAGATAAAGGCTAAACTAACATGGGTATTTTGTAAAACTAACTTTTTCTGCTGCATTTGCACCTCTCATCGACATAAAAACAGTGTTTTTGGTGAGAAACACTAACACTCTTTCCAAAGTGGAGATTATCAAAAACTCTTTAATATTATCAATGTTTACATGACAAACAGAGACTTTGGTAAAGGTATAAGATTGCTGCCTAGCACACACACGCATACATTTTTGCTTGCTTTGTGTTTTGCACATGTACGAACACCCCAACAACAATAGATTGTTTTTTTTTTCTTATCTGTTTTGCTTTATCATTAAACTTTGGTCATGTGTCAAAATGGTTAATTATTGAGAGAAAATGGTTAATAATTTCAAAGGAAAATTTAATTGTTTTGAGATGTATCCAAGCATGAGCCACATTCAGAATGCTCTTCCTTTGCATTTCATCAGTCAATAATGCCAGTTTTGCTGACCCTGGTGGCACGGCATGGTAGTTCTGCAGCTTTGTTTGAAGTTTTGCTTCTTGTCTGGATAGAGATAATTGGCATAAAACATAGGGGGAAAAAGTTTTAAAAATATCTGGAGTAGTGCACTTGAATCTTAAAACCATTAGGCTTAACTAGTAAATAAAATGTAGCTGAAAATGTAGAGGATTGACATCAACAGCATAAACAGAACCCCATGGATTGCAGAAACCCATGCAATCTAATTAATAGACTCAAACTGCTTACTGAAGCTCTTATCACTCAGCATGGCAATGCAGAGGGATGCTAAAAGCCCACCCTTTCTCAGAGCTCTTTGTCATATATTGGAAGTAATTAGCACAGAGAACTGCTTAATGTCACTTTAAATGAGCTCACTATGTTCTTCGCATGTTGATGGTTCTACTATTCAGCAGCAGTGAAAGGCTGTGTTTTTCATTAACACAGCAGCAAGTTATTTCAAATCAGCGCACAGACGTGACTCCACTTTGAGCTGTGATGGGCAGGCAGTAATTTAATTGTTGGGCTGACGTTGTCAGAAAATAACCAAAATGGGAAGTGTAACCAATGTGACCAATTTCACTGTCAGGTTGTTAATTAGGGGAAAATAAGTGGCTCGCTGTGTCAACATGTTCCTTAACAATATTTTGCTGTGATAACCCGCTGCTGGCCAAGTCCCACAGTCAATCTTTTCTTTATTAAGTGGTGCAAGTCAGATGAGGATTTTGCTTGACGTTGACAGTATCTGCACTGTTCACTTTAGATACTGTTGCGTCTTCTTTGCAGAGTTATAACGGCTGCTGTGAGAGTCAGACATCTGCAGTTCAGTGATCTTTTTCTTTCAACACACACACACACACACATAGGCTTTGCTCACTGAACATTTCACCCCTTGCTTCTTGTTTTTCTTCGCTCAGCCAGAAACATTGTTTACTGATTGCAGTTGAAGCTCGGGATGTGTGTACAAGTCTGCACACACACGCACATTACAGAAACCCTAACATTCGATTTCACAGTTTGTGTCAACTTTTATCCAAGGCTGGTGTGTGTGCTCTGTTTTCCTGTGTGTTGAATTTAAGAAAACTTTGTAAGTGTGGTCCTTGGAGCCTCATGGGCATGAATGGTAGGAAACTATCCATCCTGAACCTCAACATGACCCTGACTCTCTCAACCACATGCTAATACACACTTACAAACACACATACACGCAAGCTATGAAAGTTTTATAAGTGCCTGATTTGGATGACCTGATCGCTGTTTTTCCCAACTTTAAAATGGTGATGTTAGTTTGTTTTGCTTCCATACAGCACATTTATTAGAAGTTGCCATAGCAACCCCACATACGGATACTTGTGGACCAATCCATGTGATCCTCGTAAACAGTCTATTCATAATTTACAGTTTGTGTGGTTGCTCCATCTGTACGAGAAGGAAATCTCACCCACCCTGTTAACGCTCACTGTGGGTCGTGTTGTCGACTCTTTCTTGTGTTGTCGTCATCCATTTGGTTTTCTGAAACTGGAGGCCTGACGTCAACCAGAATCTGTTTGAGTGTCTGTGTGTGTGTCTGTATCTGTGAATATGTGTTTCGCTCCACTGGACACAATTACAACACAGTGACACATGGAGCAGCAGCATGTCAGTGACACCGTTTACGCACTGCTAGTTTATTTTCACAATACAGAGCCGTATTACCCCCCTCAGAAAGTTCTGTTTGTGTGAGTGTGTTTCTGTACAGTGTGCTGAACGTGCCCTCTCGCTAAGATTTATGATAGCAGAGAGTGAGACAGAGTGCAAAAGATATTGAGACAAAGAGAGAAATAAAAAGAAAAATACTCTAAGTCACTGTTATTAGAATGTTTCTGTTCTGGCCTTTCTCTCAGTAAAAAGAATATTTATACACTGAAGCAGGCCGGTGTGTGCTGTATGGCTCGAAGGAGGGTAATGACACACTGCTGTGTTTCCACTTTTGACAAGTAGCATTTATGCACGTCACTGCAGGATTTATACATTTTATATGTATTTATACATGAAAGCACTAGAAATACTGATTTAAGGATTGCTGGATTGACTGCCTCTGGTCAGTATTTCACTTTTGTGAGCACGCAGAGGAAGCTAAGTGCTTGTCATCATGAATGAAGCGAGCGTAAGACAATATAAGACAAGCTAGATGCAAAGCTACAGCTTTGCTTTTATATATATAATAATATATTTTAATTCAGCTTTTGAGTAAAAATTGACTCAAAGACATCTTAAACTATTTGAAACAAACTTTCCAAAAGAATCTGTGATATGTTGCTAATAATTTTTAGGTTTTTGTTTATTTTCTGTTACAGACTTTCTTCCCTGTTTTCCACTAACCAACAGTTTGACACAGTTTGTTAATCCAGCATCGTTAAGCAGAAAATTCATGCTAATAATAACATACCTTTGGTTTGGATGTTTTTACTGTAGCCTGACATTGTTTTAAAAAAAATAGTAAAATGTTTTGTTCACTGTAGGCATTTTCTCTTGTGCACTCAGTAGATTTTTCAGTTCAAGCAGAATTTTTTTTTTATCTTGTTCATGATATTCCTGAGAGGAAGAATCTGAATCAGCAGGTTTGAGCCATCGTATTATAGCTAGAGACGGGACAAGAACCTGGAAGTTGAAGCCACAAAGGAGCGTCGCCTACTGGCTGGCTGCAGTACAGTTTTTAGGTCCCTCCATGGAAACAAAAAGAACAAAAAAGAAACCAAAAACATTTCAGATAATTTTTCTTTCAGGTGTTGATGTTTGTTGATTCACATAGCTCTTGTCTTGCCACTGTATTCTATTAGCAAGTTGATAGAGTGTGTGACTTTTTGCATTTCGAGTGTGCAAACTCTAAACTCTAAAAATACAACATGGCAGCATCCAAAAAACATTTTGGCTTCGGTTTTGAACAGTGGAAGTTACTGGTGTCACTTCGTCCATCTTTATTTATGTCAATGGTCTGAACTTTAAAGGACTTGGGAATTGGAATCAGCCTAACAAACTGCGATCTCTACAGACTGTATTTCTTTAAATTGTTGAGTTCTCTGAGATCTGGGATCAGAGTTTAACAATATCATTTAGGATATAATAAGTCTATTGTAATATTAATCTTATGCTGTAAAAATGCTTTGGAAGTGCATGCAGTCCATAAATCCTAACATTCAGGCTGCAGATCCAATCCTGAATTGTTCCTAACTGTGCTGGAAATTCCCTTTTCGTCTGTTTGTCAGGAGTTGAATGCTGTTTTGTGCACTGCTGGCAACATCAGGGGAATTAATTCCCCCTAACGCCTGCATTGTTTGTGTTTTTTGTTTACCTTCTGTCCATTTAACTCATCATTACATTGCCTTGCCATTTTTTTCCCACCGTACACCACAGGGATTGTGTCTACAAAAGAGAACAAATAAAGAATTCATTTAGTATTCGGTCTGCCTCACGCGTCCACCCTGCCTGCTCATTTCCATAATGATTGAGAGACAGAAAGAGGAGAAGAGAACAGAAATGTAAAGAACTGATGGCAATTTGAGCAATTTAGCAGTTGCACTTGTTTGGTGAGAGTCATTTTGTGTGTTTACTGATAGTGGCTAAGTGTGGGAGCCACGTTGTTTGTGTGCATCTCCGTAATTGTGGTCATTTGAGTGAGTTTTAAAGTATGAAACTGTCAAGTTTTAGCAGACACAATGCGATGAGCATGTAAGCAGAAAGTCTTATGAAAAAAAAGTCAAAGGTTTTCTATAATAAGCCAACAGCAGGCTGGTGTGTGTCTGTCTTTGCTCAGCACTCATTCAGCTGAACTTGTTTTTCCACTGGAGTTTCATGCACCCCAGCACACTCTGTAACTCCATAATTAGCGGTCGGTGTCACAGAAGTCAAATGCTGTGTGTGCGTGCGTGTGAGGCAGTATGTGAGCCCTGTGTGAACTGCTGGAACTTAAAGACGCTGCTTTATTTACTGGAAACGGTTGTATGGTCCAACCTCTTTTAGGTCGGGGTTTGAGGTTGCAGCACAACGTTTTTCCTTTATACAGTAAAAAGAAACAGGATGTTTCGAAGAGGTAATTTAAACCTCATTTTAAATGTGCCTTTTTTGTACAAGATCTGATTCTTTTCTATTGCTTGTGTATAGGCACAAGACTAATTGTTGATAGGAAACACAGAATTCAGCCTTTTATGACCTCTGTCTGTGCTGCAAACACAAGGTTTAGACATATCTGCCTTTGATTCTGCAAGTCTTACTTTCTGTCAGTTGATTTCCTGGCACTTCCCAGATTGTATTGTTTAATTACTTGACAAATTGCACTACCATGCATATAACCACAACACATTTAAAGTAATAGGAACTGCACACACATGAATGCAGTCAACATGTGCTGCACACATGTGGAACATCAGTGCAGAGGCAGCTCACACTTGTAGGAAACAAGACTTCTAGTGTGAGTCCCTCCACATGTGATATGTATTAGCTGTGACATTTCCCACTGGTGTTGGACTGCTCTTATCTCCAACAGCTGCCTCGTGTCACCACACTGCAAGATGATCTCTTTACAGTAACCAATCACCCTTTCCACATCCAAGTGCATACAGTAAGGTAGAATGGTATCCTATTCTTTACCCAATTTATCTTATTTAGTGTTTTTTTTTTTATTCGGACTGAGTTTAAACTTCATCATGATACATCAGGAGATTCAAGGACACAGAAATATAGGTGAAAGTGCTCTGGGCTTCAATTCTCATACATCTGCAGCGGTGACAGCCGTGGCTGGAGGCGACATTCTTTAGATGATGTGCCAGTCGGCCCGATTTTAGCAAACATGATATCTCTTGAAGGTGTTTTTTTTTTTCAAATTTGGCTCCAACTCTTTCCTCAGGCTGCTCTGATTAGAATCTGTCTGGCCAGAGAAATCAAGTTCTGACAAAGACAGAATTTGAGAAAAATGTAAACTTAAATTGGAGCTGCTGCTTAACTTTTTGATGAACGCATACATCTGTAAGACTATTATTATCACTCACTGCCAAAAGGTGGAAGCTGGGGATGTTTTTACTCATGTCTGTATGTTTGTCTGTCTGTTAGCACAATATCTCATGAAACGTTCAGAAAAAAAATCAGTGACATACAACTACAACTTTTAGAGTCATCCCAATTCAAGATGGCCGTTACAGCCAACTGTCCTCATAAAACACAATACTGGCTATAATTCAGCCAGGTTTACAGATATTTGTGTGGTCATTCACAACACATACTCCAAGTGATCATTACTGAGCTAGATCTATGCCTAAAACTTAAGTATTAATTGTTGAAGTCAGTCCCGTTTGTCTTTTAGCAAAATATGTCATGAACCACTGGACAGATTTTAATGAAACTTTCAGACAGTAATTATTGGATTTACGTCTACAGCTGATCGACATTTGGAGTCAGCTATATATCCCTCATTTCTCAGCGTAAGATGATCTTATTTTAAGACTCTGAAAAGGTGTGATGGGATTTCTTCATATAAAATTTTGTGTAGAACCTGCCTGACACACTTGTTTCTGAAAACAAATCTACCTGTAACAAAACTTTTATTTGCAGAAAATAGTCCACTCTGGTACTTTTTTTTTTTTGAAGTGTGAAGCCCTCTTATTGTGCGTGATAATGTTATTTCTTTATGCCTTTCTTAAAGCACACCCAAACCACATATGTATTCACATTCCTCTGTGCCCCGTGCAAAAACAGCACTAAGACTCCCATCGGCAGCTGCAACCTCATGGTTTGTTTTTGTCCATAGCCAATGTGAACCAATACATATGAATGTGTCCTCTGAATAATAAGTAAATCAGTCGTAGGCACATTCCATGAATGGGAGTTACATGGAGGAAATGAGGACATAAATAGGCAATTGTGCCACTGTGGTAAAGCTGACAAACTGCAGCTTTAACTCAAAATATTCCAAAAGAATGTTATGGGAGGAGAGGAGGAAGGAGGGCTCTGTGGTTAGAAAAACTGTTGTCTTCCATATGAAGCTCAGGACTTAGACGAGGCCAAAAAAGTAAATATGTTGGGAAGCTTAAATAGCCATATTTGTACTGGAGTTAAGGTCACAAAATATGTTCATAGTGTTGACACCTCTTATAAAAATGGCCAGAAAAATCAATGAGCAGAACTAGTAGGGCTGAAATAAACAGCTAGGGAAAGATTATCAGGAAAGAAAAGCGGTAAAGAAAGAAAATCACGCTAAAAGAGCAATATGAGGAAGGTTGGAAACAGAAAAAAATACTAGAAAGAGATAAACTGAGAGATAAAGGCTAAAGCAGGTTGGAGAAAACTTAAAGACAAGCATTTATTCTTTCTTTCATACAGATATTATGAAGTTATTATACAGAAATTGACCTGAACTAAAATTCATTGACAATTTATCTTCTTCCTGCTATTTCTCTAACCATCCTCCTTTTACCAGAAATCCCTTCCCCTCTGCCCTGGCCCGGAGGGCTTGTCAGCCTGGGGGGAAGACTTAGCACCTTTCAGTGTTAAAGTTAGTGTGTGTTTGTCTGAAGCAGATAAAGAAATTAAATGAAACCTGGTTTTCCTCTTGGTGCTCTCATAGACCAGTATCCCGTTCATCTCATCTATTGGGTTCTTTTCAAGGTTCAAAGTGTCTTTATTATCCCCAAGGGCCAAATTGGTTTATAGCTCGCAGAGATACGTAAACATAAAAAACCATCAGCCATAGTACACATAAACACCATTTGCACTTACATGTTGTCATTTGTAGGACTGCGGTGCTCCATCTGTCGCAGAGCTGTCCACATTTAAAGGCCATCATCAGTGATGGGTGACTTTAAATAAAGAATAACAATCGATTTGATCAAGCCAAGGATTGATTGCATGGCTCATTGGAGATGGTACTCAGTTGCGCAGCATGTAATCTGTGCGTTTATGTCTACAAAGGGGTGGGGCTTATTTCAGGTAGTCAGAGCCGTGTAACACTTATCAGTTCCTTAAGAGACCATACATTTTCTCTTGTTTAAAATGAGACTTTTATGTTCGAGCAGAAGCACCAAAGAGAGGGAAGGGGAAAAAAAGTGCAATTACCTCCACGCCATGCTGGGTTCATCTGATGCCAGGCTACGATTCAATCATTTCCCCACCCCCCAACCATTTCCATTACACTGTAGCTGCAAGGAACAGGAACTGGTTAGGGCAGTGATGTGAGGCTTCATATTTTTGTTTCTTAATCAAATAAATAAGCACTTTGCTTTGAATTAGAGCTGTTAGCAATGTCTGCTAGAATTTAGTTAACGTGTTTGACACTAGACAGCTCGGGAATGGCTACAGCAAGGCAGGACAGTGACTGAGGCAGATGGCAACTAATCCTAAGGCAATGTTTGATTGGTCACAGCAGTCCTGCAAAAGATGAGATATGGCTTTAGAGATAGGAAACGGAGCAATTTAGTGCCTGAATACATAACACACATGGTCACACCTTCACACACAGTGATATTAGTATGCATCAGCACACTCCCAGTCAATGCAGGTAAACAAAAGGGATTTTGTTTGTCAAAGGATTCACCATCAAACCAACTTAAGCATGAGGAGATAACTAGTCTTTCCCTGCTACTCACTAACCAAACATATTTTCTGTGCAAACTCAAACCAGCTTATATTTGACTTTCTGTTTTTCTGCTTTACACTGACACATATGGAACAAACAAAAATACACAATGGCTTCTGTTTCAAAGCAGGTCTGTTCACTGGAGGGTTTGATTCTCCTGAAACGATCCCAGCCGTACATATTCTTTAGGATGGGGCTTTTTAAAAAAAGTTAGTCTGCAACTCTTTTGTATAAATAATCTTTTTTTTTTTCTTTTTTCTGTTGGTGGTTGATATAATTATTCATCCTGTCTTCTATTATAAAACAGCTTGCATTTGTTGTTCTACACACAGGGAAAGTATTTTGTCATGTAGGGAACTATGTGTTTTACATGCAGAAAACTGAAGAGGAACTTAGTATTTGATGGTCAATATTAGGTTCTAGACTGAACACTAGAACTCACTAGAGAGAATATTACATGAATCTAAAGAGAGGCTTCAATCCTTCAGATTTAGAGCCTCTTCTGCTCCAAATCTGACAAAAAAGCAGCTTGAGTGTTTGCTGCTGCAGAATAATCAGTTCCTTAAACTGGGTATCCTGGCGGAGTAGTACTAAAGTGGTAGGTAACTAACGCAGAACAGCCCTTCATAGGGAAATGGTCACTTCTAGCCCATTATTACGTTTAAAACCTAACTGATAGTCGATTGGCTGAAATGTCTAGAAAACAAACTGAGCTACTTGGTTGTGAAAGATTCAGAAATCCAAACCGCCTTAAACTCCTGTTTCCCTGATTCTTTCCATTTCTATTGTTGAGCACATTATGCTAATGGACACAAGCAAGCCATGCTCCGTCAAAGAGCTGCTGTTGCTTTTAGAGGGAGTGTTCACATTCATCAAGCTTTAATGAGCCAGGAGAGAAATCAGCAGAGACATCGCACTCCTCGCGTCGTCCCAGCCCACTTGGCTTACACTCCAAGCAGTATGCAGGTACAACACAGCTTTCAGGTGGCAAATCTTTAAGCTCCAGACTTTTTGTGCAAGAGGAGGCTTTCGATCTTGATTAAACAATTAATGTTGCAAGTAAGAAGCAGGATTGAAAAACTAGCCTTTTAATTTGCATCTAACATCTTGAACAAAAGTCTAACAAACTGTCAGTTTTCAACAGAGATAAAAACATTAAATGAAAGGCAGAGTTTTAATATATGATCTTCTTAAATAAAGAAATGACACAGTGGTATTTTTGGGGGTCAAACCAAAATATTAATGTTATGTGTGATCTCGTACGATGATAATAATATACAACAATATTTCCTGGAAGTTCCATGAAAATCTGTGCAGTGGTTGATGAGTTATTTTCATGAAAAACTTTGCTAACAAACAGACAGAATTGACTCCAATTTGTTAATGGCAAAATTTTTAATGAAGATCTGGTGCAATTTGTTAGTGTTTAGAATAAGTGTTAGGGATCAGTCTAGACTATTACCACCACAAATTACAGATCAGCGCCTGTAAAACTGAGTTATAGCCATTTTGTTTTTTCTAAAGTCAGATGGCTGTGGTGTTTTTCTAAAATCAGATGGCTGTGGTGATATACAGACAAAACAAACTGCTTCAATTCAGATCCATTTACATACAGTCCAGCTGCAAGTGTGAACAGTTCAGTTCGTTCCAACTTTGATGCACTTCCGTTTTTGTCAGATTCAAATACAAATTTTGTCACATACAGCCCACCTCCGTCCAGTTCATTCCAGTAAAAAACTGTCTATCTCAGTTAATTCATTACCCATTTTCATTGAAGCTAAATTTAGTTTGAGTTTTTACACAACTCCATCTTGTAAAAATCTTATGTTGTCATAAAATTCAACAGATTGAATCAAGTTTTTACTTTGATTTAATCCCAAAACAGCATATTGGTGTAAACTCACATCTGTGTTGACATTTTTCTCAGGCGGACTCTATTTTAGCAAAGCAGTTTTACAAACAAATAAAGCAGAATAGTTTTGTTTGTTTGTTAATTATTTTAGCTCTTTAAGCTTAGTGTTTCAGGCTGCCAGAAGTGTTTCATAATGTGCAAAAGTTGGCCGTATGTTATCACATAACTACTCCACACTTAGCTCCAACCTTTCTGATTAGTCTCCTCATGACAGCTGAGCTTTCCCAGATAAAGACTTGTGAGATGCACTTTGAATCTTTTTAAAAAAGGCAACAAGTGAAGCCTAAATATTTTGCATTAAAGATGATATTTCCAGTTTCAGCCTTTTCTTATTTACATAAAAGGCCAAGATAATTGCTTTAGTTTGAATGTCATTTCAAACTGCAGATAAAGTGTAGTTCACTGCGTGATGCATATTAACAAAGATATTACCATGTCTTTTTTTCCAAAAGAAGACCTCCTTTACTGCACTTTTCTGATACCAAGTTATGAGAGCATTACAGCTTTTGTTGCCCACAATAATACTCACTGAGAACAGATACTTGAATGGAAGACCGTACATGTGGAGGGTTCTTTAATGAGTCCAGATTGTTAAACATTACAGATGGGTGTAACATATGCAGCACATATTTCAACATGAATATGTGTCATCCTGCTTGTAGTGTTGAGTAGTCATCCCCACAGAAAATTTGTCGCTGACAGTTGCCGTCATCCTATTAAAGCTAAGAAAGATTCTAGAGTACATGTTGTTTTTGTAAGATGAGTCAGTACGGTGAGTAAAAATCTTTCATTATTTACAGAGCCTGTTATCCAGCTTTATTTAGTCAGAGCACATAGTTATGTAGGACATGGGGAGAGGTATAGTCGTAAGTCAGGTTGTGGCATTTCCCAGAGATCTGCATTACCCCAGTAAACTATTTCTTATGGAGATGTATTACACTCTTTAAAGCATTGCACCAAGCTCACAAACAGTATGAACTGCACTGGGACGTTGCATCCAAAGGCTGCAGAAATGAGCAGAATCATAAGCGAGGATCATGATTCTTTTGCTTCTCACACTGAGGAACAGAAACTGAGACTGTCACTTCATCTGCAGTTTGAGTTTAGTGGGAGAGGGTGACCAGATTCACAAGAATCTGTAGTAGAAAAAGCACTTCAAAGTGTATTCCCCTCAAATATGCAAGTTTGAGTTGGAGAAAGATAAGGCACTAATTGGAACTCTGTAATGTAATTACACCTTTCAGTTTTTTGTGATTAAAAAAATTAATCCTCTTGTTACCATTTATCATCTCATTTACACTAAAGGGCATCTTGCACTATTTAAATTCAGTGTAACTGGGTGTGCACAAGAAGCTTGAGCGTTAAACCCCATGTAATGCACAAGACATAACAAACATAATGCATGTAATTTGGATAAATTTATTTACACTTATTCATTTTTATGTTTCTTCCAGCAGTGGCTCTGCAGAACTGAAGTGGAAATGGTGGGAGTAGAACCTGTGTTGTGCTGAAATAGTACCTGTAAGAAATCAAAGCCTCCTATGAAGAAGGCAAAAATAGTCAACGCCTCAGAAATTTTGGGTAAAATGACTCAAGTGTTTGCCTTTTACCCTGCCACTTCAAGTTTAAGTATTCATTGTGCCAAAAGGGGATTACTGTGTCTGAGGCCCAGTGTTTTGACTACACTGTGGCACAAGGTTAGCTTTTTGCAGCTTATAAACCTCCCCATTGTCTACAACGGGATAAAAATTCAAGGATAGTCAAGGATTATGTACGATTGCTTCTGCATTGCATAAGCTGATACAGAGAACCATTTTGTTTGTATGTGTTGGGTGTTGTTGAGGCCATATGGCGCTGCCTGATGGGTCAACAGGGGATCAGTGCTGAGCAGGATGTGATGTGTTATTAATACCCCAGGTACAAAGTTGTATGACTTCCTTTCATTTTTTTTTATCTCCCTCACCTCTATGGAGTCAAGAATGTGAGTTTGTGTGTGCCAGGGATGAATTCCTGCTCCAGGCCTTGGGTTCATAATTCTCCAGTTCACCATTGACTTGCTCTCGATCTCTCGTGAGGAAAAACGCTGTGTAAATAAGGCGAGTTTGAACAAACTATTTATAGAGTGAACCCCAGCAAATGTATCAATTATTGAGCGCTGCCTAGAGGAGTTCTGATTGTAGAGAGAGTTGGTGTAAAGATTAATAATGAAAGACTGAAGTGCGAGGGAGAAAATGGAGACAGGTAGATAAGGTGGAGTGTATAGAAGGGAAGGTGGAGGTTGGTGCTTGGTCTTGACTTTTGGGTGATAATAACTCAGTCCAACACATTTTCGTATTCATTTCTCAGCACTGACACCAGGCTTGTCTGGATTATTAGAACGATCCTTCAAACATTTTGAGCCATTTCGGATAGAGATCAGTGAAAGTCTCTTAAATCAACATATTTTAGCTTGGAAAGCTGAAAAAAATTGCTTTGTCTTTTGCTTATCCATGTGGTGGACTTAAAATATCTGCAATTGTTAAAGTATTTTCGTTTTCAGTGGGTTTTCAATGTCACTATAAAATGCTACATCTCACATAATCTAAATTTGCAGAAATATTGTCAGATTCCTTTTATATCTTGATTATTTCACTTTTACAAAGCTAGGGAATTTTAATTCATGGAAAAGAAATAGCAAAAATCAGTAAAACATGCACAGTAACCTGGATCATCTTCTTTTTTTTTCTCGGCTGTTCTCTTTTCAGGGTTCCCCACTCATCCTCATCCATCTAACTCTGTCCTCTGTGCCCTCTGTCCCCACTCCAACTACCTCCATGTCCTCTCTAACTGCATCCATATATCTCCTCTTTGTCTTTTTCCTGGCAGCTGCGTCTCTAACATCCTTCTACCAATATACCCACTGTCCCTCCTCTGCACATGTCCAAACCATCTTAGTCTGACCTCTCTAACTTTATCTCCCAGTCCTTCAACCTGTGCTCTACCTCTAATGACCTCATTCCTAATCCTGTCCATCCTCGTCCCTCCCAAGGAGAACCTCAACATCTTCAGCTCTGCCACTTCCTGTTCTGTCTCCTGTCTTTTGTCTCCAAACCATACAACACAGCTGCTCTCACCACTGTCTGTAAACCTTTCCTTTGACCTTTGCTGCTACCCTTTTGTCACAAATCCCTCCTGAAACTTTTCTCCATCCACTCCATCCTGCCTGGACTCTCTTCTTCACCTCTTTACCACACTCCCCAATTTCATAGACAGTGGACCCTAAGTACTTGAAGTCCAGCACTTTTGTGACCTCTGCTCCTTGTAGCCTCACTGTTCCTCCCGCCTCCCTCTCATTCACACACAGATACTCTGTCCTCCTATGGCAATCTGGATACTACTCATCCCATATTGCAACTTAATAGGGTCCTGAGTTAAAACACGTCTTTCAAACTTTATGAGCTTATTTGAATTCAGATTTCCTGCTTAAAACTTCTCCAAGTACAAAACAGAAATAGAAAACCGTATGTAGCTGTTTTCACCCTTGGCTAATATATCAACTTGACAACAGAAAACGTTGGTCAGCCCACCGAAGGCCACAAATTACAGCCAAGTTGTCCAAAAATCCCATATTTTGTGGTAGCTCATTGTGTGAATGTGACAGCGGAAATACTGAAATGAATTTATGATTTTTTAAATTGCTACATACACACTAAGTGAGTAATTAAATCAAATGCAAATCATATTTACTGTTACACTCACACAGACCACTTTGCCAAAACTACAAAATAAAGTGAAATCCTTTGTCATTTACTTAAGATTTACTTTGTTTTCAGGAGTAATTCTCAGCTGAAAAGTGTTTGCCTTTGACTTTGTTATTCCAGTCTCACATCTGATTACACAAAAGTGTAAACATTAACTAAAAAAGAATTTGGCTCATTGGAAACTATTCATGCCTTGCAGAAACACCATCCTCAAAGATTCAGTTATTTTTTTGTTTATTGCGCCTTTTGGTATGCTGTTGGCTTCTTTCATATTTTTGACATTGAAGATAAGAATCTCAGCGCTGCCTTTCTTCTGACTGGTCTCATTATAGTAAGGGAGCAGATGGTTTAGGATATGTACCTGATCATCATGACATTTATTAAATGTCATTTAATCCAGGGCAGATGGATATTAAAAATATATTAGAGCCACTAAAATATGTCATGTTTGTCTAGATTTAAATTTAATGGACAGGGACGCAATGTAAATAACTCTTAATTGAGATCATCTATGTTTTATCTGTGTGAATCACATTGTAACTTCATTTTAACCAATCTGCGTCAACTAAGTCCCTTAGCTTATTGGACCCATCCACCTGTGCACACACACACAAAGTGTGGGTCAAAGGTCAGACATCTGGCTCCCATGCCTCCTCCCATTATTTCCACCCCAATTTCCAGAATGTAAAGAGTCTCATGTTGAGCTGAATGCTTATGAGTAAGGTTGAAGCATGAATATGGAAGAGATGCAGCTACTAGATTCACACACGTGCAAAAACACACACCAGTGTCCGGCTAGTTGCGACCCCCTCCCACCCANCCCACCCACCAAAAACCAGCTGGAGATTATCTGCAGGAAGGTGATGGACATTTAACAGCCTGACCCGGCCCACCCTCATGTTCTATTCATGATGACCTTTCCAGTGCCTCTCCTCCATCTCTAACACACATACACACACATCGCAGTCATCGTGGACTTCTCCAACCCGTTGCTCCTTCAGGTGCTATACTGTCAACGCTTTGAGCGTTTATGACCAGTGATGATGACGAAACATAAAGAAGAAAGGATGGATGGAAAGTTGCATAGATGGACCTATAGATTTTAAAATATTTATCTTTTTGTTTGTGTTTCACACAAAAAGAGAAAGTGGAAGTGGAGAAAGTGAATGGACATCACTTATAACTCTGAGGTGCCCTTATGCAGGACATGGTAAAGCCATCAGCAACAGCTCTACTATGTAAGCATAAGTAATGTGAGGAAAAACTGATTATAAATGATTCAAAGAGTTAAGAAAGAGCCTGGAGGTCAATCAACTGAATGTGAATAAAGATAAAGCTGAGGATAAGTGAAGGTTAGACATACAACTTTTAACAGACTATCCCAATAATGAGCATAAAATGAATATCAAACAGTAGAGGTGAAATTAGACGTTGTTGTCTCCCTTTTTATAGGAAATTGAGTCAATGACTGCAACCTTGTCCACAATAACATATATTAAAACGAAACTAACTTTTCTGCATTTGGTGAAAAAGAAAAAATGTAAAATTTATGAAATGATTTTCCAACATGGGGATTCTTTTAAAACTTCAGCAGTTAGTGTAAAAACCGAAACGAAACAGCCAACTTTGCATACGCCCACTGTTTCCTTGTTTATGTTATGCAGACTTTGAAAATCACAACAAAAGGGCTGTTTCTACTGGTTTTTATAGGTCCTTTAGGTTTGGCCCATTCCTGATGCCAGTAAACTTTGGCTGGATGCTGAAAAAGTTAATTATTGAAAGAAAATGGTGAAAAATATCTGACACATTGTGTGGAAGTGTGAGATAGTACTTGTAAAACATATATAGATTTGATTTTTCTTTTACAGGAGAGAGCTGTTTGAGTCACATAAACCCAATATTTATACAGTTAAACTTATCAAAACTTCATGAATTGATATATAAAATTTTTTTTAAAACTGATGTACAAACCCCTTTTTTTTTTTTTTTTTTTTTTACCAAACAATATTCAAAACAGATTTGTAAAAAGAGAAAGCAAATACAACTTAAACGGAACTAAAATTCTTAAAAGAAGAGAGAGAGTTTAGATTCAGAACGGCGACGATGGAAAGATGCATTTCAGCTAAAGGTGTCGGTTTATGGAACAATTCTGACAGTGAGATAATAAAAACATCTGAATCTCTTTCTGCATTTAAAAGAAATTTGAAAATCATTATGATGAATCGATATGGTGTTGAATAAGCTAATGTGTTATGTATTTTTTGTTTATTTTTTATGTATTTGAAATATGTCTGTAATAGTCTTCTTAGCAGAATAGGTAGTTTTCTTTTTATGTGAATAATGGGCAGATATTATAAGTTTTTACTTCTTTCTGCTCCCTTTCATTCATGATTTTTTTATTATTTATTTTTTGGTTATTACATGAATTATTCATACTTATTATTAAGTGAATGAAATAAATTTAAAAAAAGGAAGAAAAATGTCAAAGGAAAAACCAACTGAGTGTTTTGGAAGAATCTCTAGCCATACTTAGAATGTGTTGTTGATGTTGAGGTTATCCCCACTAGAAGCCCAGCATGGGTATTGCCACATTTTAGCTGGAATTTCTTCCTTTTGTCTGGACAAATATATTTTTACAAACAGAACAAGAAATTTCTACTAAAAATTAGTTAAGTCACAATCTGACTTTTGTTAGTGTCATTGCCAAGTCCCAAGTCTTGCAACAATGATCTTTTGAAGTAAGAAAAATCTATAAGTAATTTATCAATCTATAAGTTAACAAAATTATTTGCACCTAGCAAGCTAATCAATCTTTTTAGGGGCTTGTGGACAAAAAGATGACAGATGTTTCAATTAAACTAGTTCGCAAACACACTACACTCTAACAACAACGACAATCTTTTGCTGAATTGCAGCGCAAATTCTTTTTTATATATATATATATATATATATATATATATATATATATATATATATAGTTTTGTCCAGTGCCATGATAAAGTTTAATTTTCCACAAACCTTTAGTGTTTTGATATATTTTAGGGGTACATTATTACGTTTTTAAAAAGCCCAACCTGTGTTACAGATTTAAACCCCTAATCATTTTGTATTTTGCTGCTCATGTTGTCTGTAGGGAAATACATTTTCTATTCAAACAACACAAATATTCTCACAAAAGAAATTGTCATGTGACTTGAGCAGTAAATGATGTCATTTTGGTTTTGTTCTGTCCCACTTAACAATTTCATCACTTCATGTTAATTGTTCAGTAAAGTTGTTGCACCCGGCACACTGAGTGGATGCCATTAACCAGTGCTAACACATATTCAGCCTCGCTCAAATTCCAGCTGACTACTTTGTATCTCCTGTTGTTGTGTATGAAAATGAAAATGCTGAATGCATAATGGGCGACAAAACCCCTGGGTCTTTCTCTGTGCTTCTCCGTTGGGTTTCCCAACCAAAGGCGCTTCTATTTTCACAGATAGCAATAAATTGAAGCTGCAAAAATACATACCTAGCACTTACCATATGAATAGCCCCACATTTAGCATAAGTGATTCACGTTAATGCAGTCTGGTACTCTATTAAATGGAAAATGAGAATCTGATGCAAACTAAATTTCAAAGCAGCCTGCCTGAAATGTTTTGGCTCTCTCCTAAATGACGAACTCTTTACACATTTTCCCACTTCAGCAGAAGAATATCCTGTCACCTTTTTCTGCCTTCAAGGGTTTTTGGAGATGCTATCATTACAATAAAAAGCTGATATATAAAGTGCTTAATAAGAACCTTGCAGGTGGCATTTACCATAATTACCAGGTTACTGTGAGATCTTTACAAGAGCATTTAAAATGTGTATAATATAGATGATGTGTAAATAGTGCCATTGGAAGATTGTATTGCTATTTCAAATGTCTTCTTGGACGACTGTAGAGATGGAACATCTTATTTTGTGTTGTAGCAACATTTGTTTCCTACTTGATTTGCAAAATAGAACACACATTAAAAAAAAAAAACCCTGTCATATCCTTAAAAAAACTTGAATGGACAAGTCATCTTCACAGTTTGGGATCTTGGAGCTTTTGATGTGAGATTGAAGGCAGCTTGAGATGCTAGCACTCCATATGAAAAGACAACAAAAGCTTGGCAAAGACGAACACACGCTGTAATGTTTTCCTGTGCCGAGGATGGCTCTTATCAAAAGCAAAATGAGGGTGTTGAGAAAAGGCTATTGCTCAGTGGGGTTCACTTTCAGCTCCAAATGCCTTACGCAGTTCTTTTATGCTGGCATTTGTCACCGAGCAGCCACGAACTGAAACACCAATGGAAGAAGCAACTTTCGTCTCAGCTTTCACTTTGTATCTCGTCATTTACAGAGTAACACTACGATTTAATCAAGTTAACTTTAAATGTATCTCAAGCCCACTTATATAGAGCGGAACTAATTCATCTTGACATGATCCCTGTTGATATGGTATGTTGTAAGAATTCAGCCTTCTAATCGGACTCAGACTTATGTCATTCAGGCAATGGATCATTAAAGCACCCTCCAGGGGAAAACATCATGCTTTTGAGTTGACAATGAGTCAGAAATGAATACCTTCTCTGCGTTCTCTCTTCCCACTCTGTTCCCAAAGGTAAAAAGGAAAAATGACTGCAGAACGAGCGTGAAGAACAAGTGGGAGACTGTGGAGACAAAAAGAAGCATTTATCTGTTTCCATATGTGCTCGACATAGTGAGATACTAAATCACTAAGCCAAGAAGCCTCTAATAGATGAAGTGTGTGAGCCACATGTTTTAGTAGACCATATCGTTTGCAGGCAATGTGTTTTTTGCTGCACATTAAAAGTGTTTTCCATATAAATTGGTTGGTGTTCGACATGATAGATAAGCTCCAGAGCAAAAAAGAAACAGAATTGAGAGGGAGAGAAACCCACGTCTGTGAACGAGCCTTGTTTTGTTGCCATACTCTTGCATTTGTGTTCACACATCTCCATTTTTTTTAACACACTCTTCTACAAAGAGGGAGAGGTGTCGCACGGTAACGTAGTAAATTAAAAGCTGTTTTTTCAAGAGGTTATTTTGGAAGCTTTTTCACTTTGTAGCTCATCTGTTCCTTTGCACCTTTGCCTTTTGACGGGAGATTCACAGAGATCCTGCCGGATGAAATGTACACATCGCTGCATTGCCCCCATAACTGGTAACACAAACCAGCAGGTGATCACATGTGGCTGCACACGCAAGTTTGTGATCCTAAGGAGTGTGGATCAGCTGTTTTCACTCTGTTCCAAAGGCTGCACAGACTGTTTACACAGACTCAAACCAGTATTGGCATGCATTGTCTTAGTGCAAAATGGGATCCCATGCACCCTCACTCACAAACCATTCACTCGAATGGCAAAGCACACTTCTTATTCAAGGTTTCACTGGACATGTAAGCAAAAACTGCCTTTCTGTTTTCTTCTCACCACAGCACAAACAGTGAAGTGTTTACTGTACAGCATGAGCCTCATTCAAGTCTGCTTTGACGAAAGGTGGGATTCAAATAGAGTTAATAGTCAGTTTCTGTGGACAGGGTTAGTCTGGTTGAGGCACCGCTTTTTCACAGAAGTGTGAGGGCTCCAATTAGAGTGACCTCAGTTCAACCAACATCTGAACTTTACTCTTGAAACCTTCTTGGTTTAACCTCTAATCCTTCTCTTCAGTCTACATCTTCTTTTTTTTTACACAGTTTGTTTTAAATATTAAATCATGTTTGATAAACTCAGCAGATCATAAAATTTGGTGCCTATTATTTTTTCCAGCTCTGCTTTTAGCTTATTTTCAAATTGTGAAAATTGTGTGTTGAGATAAAGGTGAGACAGACGCAACTGAGGGTGACGACAGCAGCTGTAAGAACAGATTGTGATGGATGTGAGGGGAAGATGCTCTGCTGGTCAGCTGTGAAACACCAGAGCCGAAACACAAAGAATTTCTCCTTTTTTGTGTGCCTCGGATGGTTTAAAGTTTACTTCACTCTCATTTTGTTAAATCAGACAACAAATGAACTCAGAAAGAGTTTTTTCCCCTCTAGAGGTCATCTTATTCAAAACTACTTATGATTCATGAATCCTTTGTAGCCATTTTAAGTAAGAATCCATTGTTTTGTTTTGGGGTTTTTTTGTATATTTTTCCTGTGTCCTTTAAATTATTTTTGTCTGTAACTCAGTCTATTTTACAGACATGAGACCTAAAAGTTGGTGTGGTACTACCTGAGAACTCATATTTTGAGTGCTTACAGTTTGGGTGAGATTTTTGTTAAACTTTTGCTATTATTTTTTTTCAGTCAACTTTGTCTGTTAGCAACATATCTCCTGAATCACTGAACAGATTTTAATGAAACTTTCAGAAAACAATCACTGGGATGATTGTTGGCTATAACTTCATCATCACTCAACATAAGATGATCTTTGTCTTAAGTTCTGGTGTGAAAGGTGGTGGATGATATGCAGTCTGTCAAGTAATGCTAGGCTTTTAATTTAGTACATAGAATGACGTCAGGAGTTTTTATTCAAAATTTTGTTTTAATATAATAAACTTAAGTTAACGTTAATGAAAAGCATTATTAAAACTCTAACTGCATTTAGTTTAAGTAACTGATTTAAAACGAATACGCCTTTTAACCACCACAGGCCACTGATGTTGGTCAGATGTTCTTGTAAATAAGGATGTTTACACTGGTGCCTGTGGCCGTTTACATTGATCCACGATACCTGCAGTTGACCATTGATTTACATGATGCCTTGTTCATTTCCCCCTCATTGTTAGACCCCAGTTGTGCGAGTTTTAAACATGTTTAGCAACTGCAGTAAATACTGTAACGGCACCAGGACCATTAAGTGAATCAAAACAATACAAACAGACTTACATAAGCGGAGCTGTCTTGTGTCATTGTTAATTTTTCAAGCTCGCAGCATTCTCTCTCTCTCTCCTCCTCTCTTGCTGTCACTGCAAACTATTGACTTAGAAAAAAAAGGGACACTGTGGCTGCTATTAATTATGTTGCCTGTCAGCTGCTGTTGTCTTACTTTGTTTGTGTGTGTACAGGCATACGAGCATCACACTTAAACAGTCCAATCAACCAGGCATTGGCCAATCAGAGAGCCAATCGCCCATTTGTATGCTGCACGACAAGGTGTGCACACACATTTCCACACAAGAGTAGCACACTGAAACCAGTCAATTCTGAGACTGGGAACAGAGGAAGGAGAATTAAAAGGGTAGGAGGGAGCAAAACAATAAGGTGTGTGTTGGAAAGAAGGGTGGAAGTTTTTGTGTATGAGTAACCTTAATCAGAGAAACTGATACCATGGCTGAGATGAGTGGTTGTTCTCCAGTTGTAAGGGCAGTGGTTCGATACGAAACCCCTCTCTGTGTTGAAGTGTCCTTGTGCAACATAGGGAGCTGCAGACAGCGCCTGCAGTGCTCATTGGTTTGTTTAAAGTAAACAAAAACTGCTGCTTGTATTGAATAAGGTCTGTATGAACGTGTGTAAACAAGAAACGTGCTGTTGAGTGACATGTAGAGCTCAAAGCTGATGTTAAAAGGAGCTACATAAGTGCAGTCCATTAGTAATATTAGAACTGTGATAATATAATCTGTAAAATGTGCTTTATGTGCATAAATCCCACCCATAAGTAAGTTTCAGCAAGTGCAAAACACTATTAGAATTAGTCTTGCAACAATGGGCAAAATTTCTAATAATGGTGTTCAAGGTTTCCCTCAGGCTACACAGAGCAAATGTTAGAGAGAAGAAATGCTTCACCTCACATTTTAATTCTGACCCAAAAAAAAGTTAAACATAAGTACTAGTTTCCCAAATAAGTAGTAATTGCTCAGTCTTTTTTCTTAACACGAAATAATGCTTCAAAAAACGCTTCAATTAGGATTTTATCAAGTTTTTTTTTTTTTATTTTCTTGTCTTTATTATTTTTGCAGGTAGTCTTTGTAAGTAAAAAATGTCCCAAAGGTACAAACGTTTACTGTTTATGACCTTTTACTTTACCCTCCTGCATTGAGCATCAACCAAACATTTAAAAAAAAAACTGTCCTTTGTCCTAGAAAACTTCTGTCTTGCTTGGTCCTGATCCTGTTACCATTAAAGCAATAATAGCTGTCAAAATCTGGGATTTTTCAATGTTTTTGATTAGAATTTTTGCACATATCATCTATGAACCCCCCCCCCCACTAAATATGCATCATTCACTACCAAAAGTCTACTGCATAATTTGTAATAAATGAGCGAAGTTAGCAGAATCATGTTTTGTTGCCAACAATTATGAGTTGTTTGTTTACACTCCAACACTGATGAGTACACTTCGGACATGATGTAGAAAGTGTGTTAGAAGCATTAAAATTCAAACCAAAAACATTGAATTTTTTTGACAGCTATTATGGGTTTAAAGTTTTTGCTTTGCTATATTAATGTTATTTTTAAAATTTACATAGATTTTCAGAAATTTTACAGGCTGATGTTCATAAGATTGACTGTTCATGTCAGCGATACAAAAACCAATAATCCACCTCACTTTCTATTGATTGTCTTTCCTTTGGAGCAATTATTTTTATATTTATCCATCATTTGTCATGAACAGTGGTTCAAGTTTCACTGAGGTTTACTATCTCCTTCAGAGCTTATCATGCATTAATACTTTATGCGCAATACCACTGGTGTTACCCCCCAGCTACAACCAGCCCTTCAATACTGCAACACATATTAGAAATGTAAACCCTCTATTAAACCACGTTGTGTTGCACTATTCTTTACAATTCAGAGCTCTGTATCTGCTACCTATAGGTAAAACTGTCCTGCAACTGCCATATTCCACATTTACAGTGTAGAATTTACAGGTTGACTGTTTAATGACAACAGTATTGGTTATATTATTTTAAAAAAGCACAAATCCAAGCATTGATGCTTTCTAAGTTCTTTGAGGCTTTCTTTTGGAACAACGATCAGTTCTACAGTCTCTGCAAACATCTGCTTGACTGCAATGTCCTTGAACCAGACTCTGGATCCATACCATCTGCCATTCAGTGTCTCATGTTGGTTTCTGATTTATAAGAAGAGGGATGAACCTAAATTGCATTATTTAGTATTGGTGTACACCTTACAAGGTTTTTAAGTGCAGGAAGGATCCAGTGAGTCATCATAAATACATGAATCCATATCCAGGATGATGTTAGGAGAACTCCTTTCTATTTTCTCTGGTGTGAAGACAACTTAGATGAAGCTTTATTAAAGAATCGTTCACAATTTCTGCTTTTTCATTTTAGGTCTGATTTTCTGTGCGTGCTTAGATCTTGGTAAAGAAACCTTGCTCTGAGCATGCAGTGTAAGTCATATATTTGCTCTGCAGTGATCAAAATTTCCTCTACACCTTTTTTTATAACCTTCATGCCTCCAGGTTGTTTACTTTCTTTCCCACCCTCTATCTCCTGTAATACATAAACGCAGTCGCCACTATCGTAGTAAACAAAATGACTCTCCGTCTCTGTGGAGGAAATATGCAGTATATTATGAGCAGAATGTGGTGTAATTTGATAAGCACGTACACAGGCGTGCCAAGTCACATTCAAAGACATAGGGGAATGCAGGAAAGGAACAATGGGAATATGTGCTCTACAGTAACAATTGACCAGTTGCCCAGGGAAACCAAATTGCATGGCTGTCACCATCTTGTATGACTTGGTTGGCAGGGTTGAGGTTCAGTTGTTTGTCACTGAAGGATGTGTCCCATGACTTTGGTGGGGACGATGATGTTTTGACTTTGTGGATCCGATCCCTCCATAAATCAGTCCTCAAGTCACTAAATCAGATTTTTGCTCTTTTTAAACATTTAGAAGATTGTAATGTACAGGTGCTGGTCATAAAATTAGAATATCATGAAAAAGTAGATTGATTTCAGTAATTCCATTTAAAAAGTGAAACTTGTATATTATATTCATACATTACATACAAACTCATATATTTCAAATGTTTATTTCGTTTAATTTTGATGATTA